>NC_067163.1:2912240-3049740 GCF_903995435.1 Acomys russatus
GTGGCTGCACTGAAGCCAGGCCTTCAAACTGTCAAGGCAGGCATCCTGTCAACTGAGTCACCTCCCTAGCCCCCTCTTAGAAATCCACGATGACGTGACAGACAGGAAAACACCACTCTCACTCCTTGTTTTTCCTATAGAATCAAAATTTATTCCTGTGAACTATTTCAGAGAAGTAAACTAGAATGCGTGGAACAAGATGCTTTTGAAAACAAATGGACAATCGAGCTCTGTACACGTGATGAATCTTGGTCCTGGGTATTATCAAGTTTTGTTTTAATATTTTTAATATTATTGTTATTATTATGTGCAGAGCACAGTGCTTACCTGAGCACAGGCTTGGTCAAGCCACGGCATGTGTGTGGCTGTCAGAGGACAGCTATAAGGAGCCAATGTTCTCTTTCCCACATTGTCAGGGCAGGTTCTCTTTCCTCATCGCTTCCTCCTTGATGCCTGTTCCGGGAGGCAGGCCTGTGAGCTTCTGGATGATTCTCTGCCTCTATGTCCCTACAGATGCGTGATGACACTACAGCGGGGTTTTGGGTGTCAAACTCGGGTCACCGGGCCTATGTGGTGAGAGATTTTACTTGCTAAGTTATCTTGCCAGCCCAATGTTTCTGTCTTGATTAAGATCATTAATGACCCTTTTGAAGGCGTACTATGTATCCCTGGCTGGCTTGAAAATATCAACCCAGACCAGGCTGGCCTTGAACTCCCAGCAATCTACCCACGTCTGTCTTCTAAGCACTAGGATTGATGCTTAACACCTGGAGCTAATGGGATCCGCCCCCCCAACTGAATAAGAATTCTTTTGATGCTATATATGATTAAGAAATCACTGATAAACACAAAGTTAATAACTTTCGTAATTATAAATTTTTTTTTTTACTTAATTGAAAATATCACTAGAGAAACATAAAGCATTTCTATTGCTGCAGGAGCAAGAATGTGCCTTTGGCTGGAAAAGTTTCACTCTAAAACTGTGCCATGCCAAAGTAGACCCACAGGACTGGGTACCATGGAGGCATCATCCACAGGAAGAAAAAAAAAAAAAACCCACAGAAATCCTGGGGCTTGATGTCCTGAGATGACACATACACCAGACATCATTGGTGGCACAGCAGAGCCAGCCCATTGGAACATATTGGGCTCTCTCGCCCTGAAATGGACCAGGTGACCTTGAAAGGATGCCTGAGGGTGACCTTCATGCTCAGGAGTCTCCTGGTAGTGTCAGAGAAACTAATCCCCTCCGTGTCAGAGGCAAAGGTATGTGGCTTGTGACCTGAGGAACCGTGAGGCTTCGGACCCAGGGAAGGAGGGCAGAGGCTTCCCTGTTGACCCTCTGTCATCTTGGAGGCAGCAAAGGGCCTCACTTACACGACCTCACGAGGCTGCCATTAGAAGACACACCAGTCCCAGGAGGGGTGATGGACGAAGAATAAATGAGCAGAGTCTGGCCACGTGAAAAGAGAGAGCACAGAAGGCCTCTCACGTTGGCCTCGGACCACTGACACTGTCCAGGCTAAGAGGGATCTTGCAAGGCAAGCTTCAGACTTCAAGTGAGTTAGAGTCCCTTTATCTGCCATGAGCACCTGAGACACTTCGTAACACCCCAGAGGGATGCTTGTATTTTCGTGTTCTCTTTCCCTCTACACGGCTTATTGCCATGAGCCCAACAAACAAAAAAGTTTGCCTTACAGTATTCTTGGGCCTTGGAGTTGTCTCAGGAATAATTCTCCCAGAAAAAAATGTAATGTCCCTGTAAGAATTTCATATGTAACTATACTTAAAAAATAAAGAAACTGCATAAGTAAAATGAGTCTGAAGTTGGTACATTTGCTTCTGCGTGCCAGTTTTTTGTGTGGCATAGAGAAAATTCCATTTATAACAAGGAGACTTGAAGAAGAAATATTCCCTTCGCTCTGGTTTGCCTTGGCTTTTAGAGACAGGGTCTCTGGTATCTCAGGCTGGCCTCAAACTCGTGCCAGTTTTGTGTGTGGCATAGAGAAAATTCCATTTATAACAAGGAGACTTGAAGAAGAAATATTCCCTTCGCTCTGGTTTGCCTTGGCTTTTAGAGACAGGGTCTCTGGTATCTCAGGCTGGCCTCAAACTCGAAATGCGCCCCTGCACCGGCCTCAAAAGGGTTGCGCTTATAGGCTTGTATCACCACACCTTGTCTCTTTTATCTGCAGCAACCAACGTGTAAATCAAATGAACTTAAACTCCCAAAGGTTTGTTTTTCCTTCTGTAAGTTTCCAGAGTTGCAAGGATGGCCATGACCAGCGGTTATTTCCTGGAAATCAGTGCCTAACTTAATTAAAAGAGCCCAGGGCTATTTCCGGTCAGATGATGAGAGCAGCCTAAATATGAAGCAGGTACACAGCGCTGTTTACACTCAAGCCCCGCATTAATGTCTCGGGGTAGAAAAAAAAGAAGAGTTGTTACCATGAGCTACAGAAAACATCAAAAGGCGCAGCAGCTGTGTGTCTTCACACTGCCCTCGCTGTAGCAGAGAGGGGCCTGGGCTCCATCTGGAGGCAGAGGCAAGAAAGAGAGGCCTAAGGAATGTCCATACCTCCCTTAGGCAGGAATTACAGACCTGCCTAAGAGACAAACAAATTTAAAAAAAAAAAAAAAAAAAAAAGGCAGTAAGAAATGGAAATGCCTACAACAGCAAAGTGATGAGTGAAAAAGTAACATCTAACATCTTTCTGCTAGAAACATCCCAGACAATAAAAGAACACCACAGAAAGGACCAGAAACATTTAAGTAGTCTGTAAGGAAAAGCCATTCAGAAAAGACACTTGGTCCTGATAAAGCTTGTGTGTTGCTCCCTGGGGCTGCGTATCGCTGACCCTCGCAGTACCAGTTGTTAGGAGAGCCTTGGTTGTGATAGATGGGAGGCCGATGTCGGGCAGCACCACTGACCTCCCATGATTCACGCTGTGAAACCAGCAAACACGAAAGTACGATTGGAGGTGGGAGACGCAAAAGTGGTTTTTTGCCAAATTTTTATCATATGATTTAGATCCCTCAGAGATATGAGGAGGAGGAGCCATGAGGTCGTAGAGATGGGATTGTGTAACACACAGTCACAATGACCACAAAGATCCACGCAAGCAGAAAGGTAGACTACACCTGCTCAGCCTGCCTTAAAGTGGGACCTACACTCCACGGGCGCTATAGAGAGAGCAAGTGTTCAGCTAGCACATCGGAAACGCACCACGTCGCGGGGATAAGCATCAGGTATTCAGCTAAGTGAGCTGAGAAGTACAGACTGAGCCCTGTGGTGCCCTCACCGTCCTGACGAGCGTTTGCAAACTCCACTTGTATTTACATGTATGTGTGAGAACGTGTGTATGACCACACTCGTGTGCTTGCGCATATGTACATGTGCAGGTTGCAATGTTGGTGTCCTCCCCTACTCAACGCTACCTTGTTTTTTGCCACCATGTCCCAGACTAGCTAGTCAGTGAGCTATAACAATCCTCCTGCCTCCACTCCCAACGAGTGCTGAGAGATACGGGCACCATGCCTGGATTTTATGTGGGTTCCAGGGGCTGAGATACAAGTCCTCACACCTGTGCAACAAGTACACTACCCAGTCCCCCAAGTCACACTTCCTATATGTCATACATGTATTTAAAGACAGGTGGCTAAATCTCAGTGGCTTTATCTACACACGTGTACCTGTAAATTTGAATATATCTAAAAATTCTCATGGATGACTTGTTTTGGGTTTTTTGTTTGTTTGTTTGTTTCTGCCTGAGAAAAATAGTAATTCTGGCTTTCGTAGTAGTTAGCCGTGATCCGATACTCGGGCTGTAGAGTGTGGATGTGTTTGACAACAATGCTCACAGGGTTGCGGCTGACATAAGACACAAGCACAAAGGCCCGCACACCACCAGGAGAACCAGCACTTGTTTTCTTCCCCCTCACACTTGTTGGCAATTAAGCAGCATTTACTGCAGCTATGCACTATTTTCTATTACGTTTTAAGATTCTGTCTTTAAAACTGTATGTGCAAGTGTCAGCATGAGCTGTGTGCACCACAGGCCTGAGGCTGCTATGCCCGAGAAAGCCGTGGAAGGCTGTCAGGTCCTGGGGAACTTGGTTTCTGCAGCTGCCTGTGGCACATGCAACCAGGGTGGTGGTGGGAACCCAGCCTGGGTCCTCCGCAAGAGCAGCACGTGCCCCAAATAAATGCTAGGCCACCTGGGCATCCTTCTACCGGGTTTTGAAGCTCTTTAGACCGTTGTTGGAAATCGAGAAAGTGATACGCTAACCAAGCTTGTGCTAGGAGCATTCTAAACAGTAAAAGGTCAAAGTTGCAGCAAATGGAATAGACAAGAATAGTTTAGCCAAGTCACTAAGTGAGCACATCACGCGATAGGCTGGCTAGAAGGCAAAGCCAGCTGGTTTTCAGACACACACACATTTGCACACTCACACAAGCACACACACACGCGCACACACACGCACACACACATGACTTTTCTTCTTACAACAGTGCTTTGCACGTGACATTATTCAAAATCTGAAAGGAAAACAATAGTCCAAGTATTCCTCCAGCCCAAATCCAGCCCTCGCACCTCCTCGCCTCCAGTTATTGCCGTTGCAAAGACAGGCGAATGACTGCAGCTTTCACGCATGCTCCATTCCGTGAAGTAAGGGCGGAAACAAACAGAATTCATGGCTTGAAACATCTCAGTCTATTGCGGCGCAGTGTGAAGAACCATGGCGTGGGCTCCGGCACACCCAGAGACCGATGCCCCTGCAGCTGCCCGGCACACCCAGAGACCGATGCCCCTGCAGCTGCCCGGCACACCCAGAGACCGATGCCCCTGCAGCTGCCCGGTTTGCACATGACCTCCTCAGATCCCCACAAACCTAAAGGCAGCTCCTCACCATGACCTCCGCATGGGAGCTGCTTCCTGTGTTAGGGGTCATGCGTTATTAAACAGCATCTCATTACGATGTCGCCAGCACTATAAATGTCAAGGAATCCCACTCAGAAGGAATATATTGTCTTGATTACACGGCAAAACCTCTTCTCGTATTTGGAAAAAAAAAACTGAGGAAGAGAAGAAAACTTGCCCTGTTTTCACTAAAATCATTTTCACTAGAAAAAGATAAAACCTGTGATGAATTTCAGTCATTTCATACAACTTCTTATAACATAACCTTAAAATTTGAAAAGGATATTGTACAACACATAAATGCGCACACATACAATGTACACAAATGTGCAAACACACATGCATAGAGACACACATGTACAAACACAGGCACACATGTGTACACACAAAAGCACACACATGTACCTATGCATGCACACAAGTACAGGCATGCACACATGCATGTACACAAAATACATACACATACATGTGCGTAAATGTACACGCACACTAACGCATATGTGCACATGTATGTGCACGTATCTGTACACCCAAAGCACATGCATGTACATATACATGTGCACACAACACACGCATGTACACATACATGTCCACAGAAGCACATGTGTACACAAGCATATACACACAAAACCACACACATGTACATAAAAATTTTCAAAAAAGGGTTCTAAATCTTCCCCAGTAGTTGTCAGCCACTTACATAAACCATTTGACAATATTATAGTTAGTATTAAAAACTGCATTATCTAAATAAATAAAATCTGAATAAAGTGAAAAACAATATTCCCCAAATGTTTAACAATTACATTTATGAGAATAACATTTTCTTAAGGTAGGTCACTTTTTAAAAACCTAAACATTTACTTCAACCCCAGGAATCGTATTGTTACACAAAAAGCTGGTAAAAATAGTATCTAGTAAAATATCCTGGGGCCAGACGCACACCTGTGATCCCAGCACTCAGGAGGCAGAGGCAGGCGGATCACTGTGAGTTCGAGGCCAGCCTGGTCTACAAAGCGAGTCCAGGACAGCCAAGGCTACACAGAGAAACCCTGTCTCAGAAAAACAAAACAAAACAGTACATCCTGGGCCATATGTTAAAATACATGGTAGAAAAACAGATTTTTCCAAATATACACGAATTCATTTTTTTTTCTTTTAATCCAATGGATGGATACAGTAAACATGCCACAGCTCCTGAAACATCTGTGTACGGTAGCTCTCATTAAGCCCAGAATCCTCCTAAATAAATCAGTATGGCTATGTATTAAATAAATTTTTCTGAAATGTTAGAACCTCGATAATGAGGAAAAGTCATTATGTCTTGGTGATTCAGGGCGTTCGAGAGCTCAAGGGTGAGGGAGGGGCTCGTACAGGCATTCTGTTGTTGGTCCCAGTGCTCTGCCGCTAGGACATAGGAAGCAAAAAAATGGGAGACCGGCCAGAACTGTGCGGCCCAACTAAGCCAGCGTACAGCAGTGAGCACAGAGGCCCTGCCCCCGATGAGAGGAAGGTGAGGATCAACACCAGAAGATGGCCTCTGACCTCCACACACACCATGTCACCAGTGTCCCACAAACAACACACAGCCACAAACCTCCCGCATGACTGTGGCATCCCTCAGGAGCGTGAGGAATGGAAGCCGCGGCTGAAGTACAACATGTTATCCAAGTCTGGGCACTACTGCACTCACACAAACAACACACACGGCTCCTACACACTAGTCCTGGGCGGTGCCACCTGCTAAGAACAGTTTAGAATGTTTCAAACGTCCTGTGGGGCCTGCTCCTCACAACAACCAATGTATATCACCCTCCCTGAGGGGAAACCCAAATATCAACCATTTTAAAACTACATTTTTAAAAAATGTATCTGGGCTTTTTCGTGTTGTTTTTGCTATTATTTGATTTTGTTTTGATGGCGTAGATACACTTGTATGGTTTTGTCCTTTGGTTTCCTTGCTCTCCAAGAAATAAAGTGTGACAAAACATACAGATTGACTTATGTGTCGTCCTGAAAATTCTAAGTAAAGAAACTACAGTGTGACCTATTTGTGTGCACACCACACCTTTATGGTGTGCTTAGAAACACATTCATTAATGTAGGGCAGGGAGCTTGAGTTTTAAACTTTGCTTTAAATCATAGACTTTTCAAGCCACTAAGCTCTATTTTTTGTGATTAAAGGGTGTATTTAATTTGCACAAACACACATCTTTGTCAATAGGATATAGGACTTTTATCTTCTCCGAGGGGTCAAGTGTTAAGTCAGAAACATCTTTCAAAGGAAACGTGATAAAAGTGATGTCAAATTCAAGCCAGTGATCTGTCCCAGAACAAAGCATCCTATTTTCTCTCTTCAAAGGTTTCTAACAAGTGGGTATTAAACTTCATCTTAATGTTTAACACACAAATTTATTTTTCAAACTGCTGCTTTGAAAGCGAGGGCTGTGAATTCTGTGCCTTCGTCTTCGTCGGTCGGTGAGCTCCTTTCATGAGTCCCCGCCAGCCAAGCAGCAGCAACTCCCAGTAGGATTTCACCCGGGCAAGTGGCAAGACTAAATGCCTGAAGTAATCCCACTGTGCGCAGAGCTCCAGGCTAATTTGTCAGATCTGCATTTCATTTGTTTTCCTCGTGTGCTTTGCAGCCGTTTATTGATAAGCTGGTTTTTGTCGCCTTGGCTGGAAGTAGATGTGCATTGATCTTGTTTTCTGACTTCCGAGCAATTAGTGAGTCAGTGACAGGAAGGGTAAACGCGGGGACAAGCTCCATGGGCCTTCACTATAAATGGATTCCCTTTCTCGGGTGGCTCCTGGCTGCTGTGTCTTAAAGGTGTGCGCACGCACGTGGATTTTTATTTTCTTAAGAATCTGGTCTGCCTCAGAATACCAGAAAAGGGTTGGTGCCAACTTTTTATTTACTTCGTTTCTGTTGTTTATTTTCCAGGGAAACCAACCTTAATAAAAGACATTAAACATCTGGACTGAGCGACCCTTTTCATGAAGGTGGTGTTGAAAGCAAAGAAGGAAACCTCTGGCTCAATATCTCTCCCCTGGAAAAAAAAAAAATCAAAGCTGACGCCTGCTTTGAAGGCTGGGGAACGTGTGCTAAGAGGCGTGCTCTGCTTCAGGAGATCCATCACCGCTCGTTTCTCCTACAGCACACACTGCCCTGGGAGGGTGCTAGCGTGTTCCCCGTGTCCTTGGAATACGTATCACTTCTGCCTTCACCAGATTCTCCTAACAAAGACAGCGTCATGAGAGCAACAGCCTGCTGGCGAGCTCTGAGGACAGTAAGGCCAACAGCACCACAGGAGAGACCTGTGGACAACGTCAACCTGTCCCCAGGGCCAACGGACGGATGCTGCTTCCTTTGGACTATATGGAGGAAGGAGAGAAGTCCAATACATCTCGGGTGTCAACTAAGCCATCCTTGTGTCTCTAAAGCTACTTTAGAAACTCTAAATGTAATTCTAAAGACACTGCTAGGATGGCCAAGCACCTGAGCCTGGATAGACCATGGGTCTAGAAGAAAACCAAATACTATCGTCTGCTGATAGAACATAGGCATCAAATGACTCTTGAGGGCACATTGCTATGCTCATATGTCAGTGTTGAGCTCAGCCATCGCCAGAGACGCTTCTCCGAGCAGGGCGTGGGAATTACTACAGAGACCCACAACTGGACAACAGGCAAAGAGTGAAAGATTCTGGAGCCCTCGGTCATAAACAAGGTGTCCCCATCAAACCCTTCCCCTCAGGGATCAGGGAGCTATGTATGTGAACAAAAAGACAGAAAAATTGTAAGATCCAGGGGTGATGGATGACTCCAAGGAAAGAGAGCCCTCCGGGCAAGGCAGAACTGATGTGCATATGAGCTCACAGAGGCTGTGGCAGCACGGCACAGGGCCTGCACAGGCTCAAGCCAGATGGTGTGCAAGCCCTGGGAGGGCAAAGTAGGCACAGGCTCCTACCCCTGACCAGGAAGCTATCTGCAATTGAGACCCGCTGGCAAAGGAAAAATGACGTTTCTCCAGTGGAGTCTCGCTGGGTATATTAGCCACACTTCAGGGGAGGCCCCATGCCCAGGGGTGGCTGGCCGACACAAAACCCCCTCGATGGTGTTTTTGTACACTATTTACCCCAGACTGCTTTGTTTAGGCATTTTTATCTTAATGGTCTTTGACTTGGGTATTGAGGTTTCCACTTTGGTGTTTTTGTGTGGGCTTTTTGAGTGTGTGTGTGTATGTGTGTGTGTGTGTGTGTGTGTGTGTGTGTTTCTTGTTTCACTTTTTTTTTTTTTTCCAAAAAGAAAGAGAAGGAGAAAGGGGGCAGAGTTGGGTGGGTAGTGACATAAGGAAGACTTGGGGAAGGAGGAAATCGTGATCAGAACAGCATCTTTATAGATGTCTCTGTCTTATGTGCATGAGTCTTTTGCCTGTATCACATGCATGTGGTATCCACAGAGACAGGAAGAAGGTGTCAGATGCCGTGGACCTGGAGTCACAGATGCTTGCTTGTGAGCTGCCAAGAAACCAAACCTTGGACCTTTGGAAGAGCAGCCAGGAGCCCGGGCTCCTAACTGCTGAGCCTGATATGCTCCTTTTTTTTTTTTTTTTTTTTTTTTTTTATTTTCCCTTTTCAAGATTGGGTGTCTCTGTGTGTAGCCTGGCTGTCATGGAACTCCATTTGTAGACCAGGCTGGTCTTGAACTCACAGAGATCTGGCTTGCCTCTGCCTCCCAAGTGCTGGGATCACAGGCATAGGCCACGGCTCTGACATACTCTTGGTGACATCCACATCTGTTTTGTGTCGGGGAACTGAAACTTCCAGAAAACATCCAGAAGACAGACTGATTAGAACATGTGACTATGGAGGCTGGGAATGCAGTAAGTAGGTCAAGAGCCGAATCATCTTGGGCTATCCTTGGTGGGTTCGGTAGACTTCCCAGCCCTGTGTCTGACTTAGCAACTGCCTGGCTCTCGATCTTTGTGAATGTAGTAACTTGGCAAACCACAGCCTCCACCCCACAGCTGAGAACATCACCAGCTAACACCGCCACGGCAGACACTCCCCTCCTCTGCTCCCTCCCTCCGATGTCTCCACGAAGGTTTCATATCTATGAAATCATTGCTACATTGCCACATGTGTTTGGAGGAAATCTGAACCTGCATTCCCAGGCCGTGGTCACTCGTGTTTGGCCAAAGAATGAGCTATGTCCTATGCTTTGAGGTGAAAGCTGTGCCAACATGTTTGCTTGGTTTTCTTTTTTATTATTCGCAAAGATCTTGAGACAGTGGGAAGTTTGAAATTCAAGAATTAGTGAGGAGTTAAAAGTGGGAAGACAGGATTTCCATCTGAGAAGTGAGGATTAAGCCGCCATTTCTTTATCTGCCTGAATGATTTTTCTCCCTCTCTAAAGCCACCTTGCATCCCCCGCCAGTCTCTCTAACACACTGAAGTGTGTGCAAAAATGAGGCCAATGGATTCAGACTGCAGGATAGCATAGCTCAGTAGCTAACTGTGCACCCGTGAAAAGGTTATTTTATTTTGAGACATGATCACCTATAAGATTTGAATAATAAGATATCTTTGTGGAATGCTGAGGTACTGATGAATATGAAAACACCCAGGTAGATAGGTGACAGTACACCAAGACAGAGCAGCAACGCCACTGAGGTAAGGATGACATCATCAGCAGAGGAGGTGGGCAGGCAGTGAGGGGAGAAAGCAGGAGCCTCCACAGTGCTGGTGGCCCATGTGGGAGCTTCAGACCCAAGGTCATTTTGAGCCTCAATTCAAACCTTTGCTCCACCCTTCCCCTGCTCATCCTCGGTGGTTTCTGTTCAGGGTTTCCAGATTCTACCTGCTGCAGCACCTCAGGGACACAATCATAAATCCCAGTGCTCAGAGTTTTGCAGGTAAGTAGCTTAGGAAACATTTTCACCATTTAACACACGCCAGATCAACACATCAAATGTAGAACTGCTATTTTAGCAATTGTTCACCTAGCATGCTTGAGCCTTGGGTTCGATCACAAGCACTGCAAGCACAAGGCATGATGGGATATACTTATAATCCCAGCATTCTGAAACTGGCGTGTTCGAGGTCAGTTTGAACTAGTATACCACTTGAGACTCAGTCTTGAAACAAAATTATAATGAAAGGAATGACAGATGAAATAATAATGAAAGGCTATATGACTAAAATTCCATTAAATGTTTTTAAAATGCTTGCTAAACAAGTCTTGTAGTGGAGACCATATAAGATCCTGTACAGCTGGGCCGGGCGTGGTGGCGCTCGCCTTTAATCCCAGCACTCAGGAGGCAGAGGCTAGTGGATCACTGTGAGTTCGATGCCAGCCTGGTCTACAAAGTGAGTCCAGGACAGCCAAGGATACAGAGAGAAACCCTGTCTCGAAAAACCAAAAAAAAAAAAAAAAGGTCCTGTACAGCCAAGAACGGTAGTACAGCTGGCTCTTGTTTCCAGCAGCAGTCAGGAGGTACAAGTAGGAAGATCTTGAGTTCAAAGCCAGCCTGGGCTACACAGTGACCACCCTGCCTGCAGTTGAGGAGCTACTGACAGGCAGTGTCTGGTTCTTTAAGGGTGTGGCTCAAGATTGGCAGGAACTTAAGCAGAGAGCATGGAGGAAGGCTGCCTCCTGCTTGCTCTGCTGAGAGAACATGCCCCTTAGACTTGCCTGTAGGCCAGTCTTTTGTAGCCATTTTCTATGTTAAGGAGTGCTCTTTCCAGATGACATGAGCTTATGTCAAGTTGCCAAAACAAAAAACAAAAACAAAACCACTAAACAGCACAGCATGTATATATTTCACACACACACACACACACACACACACACACACACACAGGGGGGGGGGATTGGGGAAGCAACAGGGGAGGGAACACTGAAGTCTGATGGGAGAATATAGCTGAAGTACATTTCTAAAGCAGACAGAATCGTGTCACTCCACAGTGTTCATGCATTAACCCTGTAGTGCTACGCACACGGCAAAGGGGAGTGAAGGACAGAGATACAAATAAGAGCGTCCAAGAGACAGATTGTGCTGAGTAAGCCGGATGTGGCCAGGTGTGGCCATAATAGCCATTCAAAATGAGTCAGAAACTATGAAAGAGGAAAGGGGGAAAGTGGGGGACACAACTGGGAAGGGGTGAGGGATGTGGGTAATACAGAGAAGGGAGAGGAGAGAGATAAATAACACGAGGGATTTGGGACACAGGTGGGGAAACCTGTTTTATAAGCTCACTTGAGAATGTACCCGCTAATATATAATATACACAAACATACATATAGTTTTAATGCAGGTAATCCACCCAGTGAGTGAACCCTTCTAGAAAGGCTATCTCATATAAATCTCAGTGTCAAAGTGGGACTATTTCCCTTCCAGTTGTTGCTTGGAAGGGTCCGTAGGACAACACCCCTCCCCCCCAAAAAAAACCCAAAACCCAGTCTGTTTCTAAGTATAAAGAGAAGGTGGGTAACAGAGGCCAGACTTGAGCCCCTTGGCTGAGCCGTACCACAGAGGACCTGTGAACCTCAACAGTACAGATCATGTGACCCCGGTCAAACAAAGCCACTGGCCACTCTACGTGAGTCCAGATTCCTTCCTCAGATAGAAGTCATGAGTTCAAAAGTCTTTAATCATCTTAACCCAGATGGCCGCATCTCCCTGAGCAGTTCTTCAAGTTCCACGTAACTCTATATGGACAGTGCACTACTGTGGAGAAAGAGGGTTTTGTGCGCCAACCCGTGTCTCTGGTTGCTCATACTTGAACAACGGGTCAGCGACTGACTCCTGTGTCTCTCATCACTTCTGCCGTGCTGTGTGAGACTGTCATTGCCAATGCTATGATATGTAGCCTTTGAGTAAGCAAGGAGTGGTCGTGGACTCAGCAGACACCTCCTAGGCAGGAAGAGAAAGCATGCTGGGAAATTCACCAATGCTAATCCAAGCTGGCAGACGACAACAAATAAAAAGTAGATGCTTTTGTTCCATTATTTTGCTTTGTACTGTTTTGTTTAGACAGGGTCTCTTTGCATAACCTAAGCTAGCCTGGACTTGTGGTAAACTTCCTGCCTCAGCGTCAGTTTATGTGTGTGTGTGTGTGTGTGTGTGTGTGTGTGTGTGTGTGTTTTAGACACTGTCCCTCAAGGTAGGTGAGCCTTGTCTGGACTTGGTACTCTCTTGCTTCATGCCCTGAGTGATGAGGTTGGAGGTGTGCACCACCACATGTAGCTTTGGATATATTAAATATTAAATTTAACACAAACTTACTTGTTCACCAAACTGATGAGTTGGATTCTTCTATAACTGGCAGTTTTCCTCATTTGCTTATATAATTTGCCAAATAACACAGTCTTCTTTAGATTGTCGGCTGCTATAACAAGTATCGGGGCAACACAGATTAAAGAGCAGAAATTAATTTTCTTCCAGTTCAGCTGGGCACGCAGATCAGTGTGGCAACAAAGCTGTTGTTTCTCCCCTGAGACCTCTTTCCTTGGCCTAGAGATGCCTGTCCTACTCTCACTTCCTCTCAACCAGGTCTTTTTCTCTGTGTGTGGATGTTGCTGGGTTTTTGTTTTTGTTTTTGTTTTTTGTCTTTGTAAATGGACAGAAATCATATTGGTTAACTACAATGTTATTTTAATTTAATTATCCCTTGCCTAATTACCCGTCTTTGGATACAGTTACACGCTGAGGTACTCAGGTTAGGATTTCAGTATATATTTAAAGGGCACAAAGTTCAATTCCCAATTCAGCACACATTTTAAACGTTTATTTGCTTTTAAACAGAGCATCAAGACCTTCACATGAATGGCAGGTCCACCCTGGATTCCACATCTCTCTGTGCCTTAGGGATCTCCTCAGCCACAGCTAAGTCGGCCTCTTGCTGTTGTCCTTTACTGTGGTCCAAAGTGCTCTGGACTCTCCCAGGAGCAACCGCTTTCTCACATTTAGACAGTGTTGGTTCCCCTTCTCTTTAATTAAGTCGTGTGACCACAATAGCTAATAAACCTGCCAGAAGCTGGTCTAACAGACCCTGTTAAGCTCACAACTCAACTTCTTGCATGTTTAGGGCTTTGGACACTGGCCAGGGGAGGACAAACCAAGCAGCCATCTGTGCTGAGGATGTGGGAGGTGTGATTTGGGGAGTTTTTCTTCCCCCAGGAACAGAATCTGGGACTCAGACCTCACTGGGCCCAAAGGGGCAGCACTCCCTCTATTCCTCTCTGTAGAATTATTGTTCTATTTAATGACAGCTACTGCCCAGCGTGTGCTGAGTTCTCTGTGGTGGAGGAGCCACTAGCCTTGGGAGGCATGCCTGGTATTTTGACAGAATTCCCATTGGCCAGGAGAACCTGCTGTTCCGGATGCCTGCTCTGCCTTCTGGCAATTCCCAGTCATGTTAGATGTCAGGGCTGTCATCTGTCTTCTATCTGGGAATGTAAAGCTTTATCTTCCTCCTGATGTTGCTAAACATTCTTCACAGTTCTCGGGAACAGCCTTGCCTCCCCCACCCTGCCCCTCAGGTGGGATCTCTGTCTCATTCTCCATCAGCACTGCCTCACACTGGTCCACATCACCAAGGCGTGGCCTTGCTGTGATAAACCCACACAGACTGGAGCCAAGGAATCCAAACATGTACAAACAAGCCCCATGCTGTCCTTTACACTTCTACTAAGATAACTGAAAAACATTTTGTTTTTGCCTCTGACAAACACCCAGATCATTTTTTTTCCTAACCAGCAAGAATGTGGGTGAATCGGGTGCAAAGAGGTTCGCTTGCACACCTCACCTCCTCTGCAGGCTCATGGAGGACTAATGTGTTCACCTGCACAAGCATCCTGGCGTGCAACCACTGAACCAACTGTGCCACGCTCACCCATAGCTCCTGCACGGTGGCTATACATGAGGACTGCTTTTAAGTGACTTATAAGAACTACTTATATTTCAACTTTGAAATGGATTTAAAGAGAAATGCTTCAGTGAAGATGACTAGTAAACCATCAACTGTTTGCAGTATTGTGTGTGGATGCTGGTGTGCACGTGGCTGTGTGCATTTGCAGGTGCATGAGTTCACATATGCTCGAGTGCACAGAGGTCAGAGACCAACCTTGGTCGTTGTTCCTCTGATGCCAACCACTCTGTTTCATGCGGCAGGGTCTGTCATTGGCTTGGAGCTCACCAAGTGCTGTGTTGCCATGGAGCCCCAGGTACCCACCTAAGGACACTTCTTCCCTGTCGACAAGTGTGTACAACCCACACCTGCCTTCTCAAACGTAGGTTCTAGGAATTGAACCCTTGACGTGTGCACAGCAGACTCCTCATTGACTGAGTTATCTCCCATGCCTTCCATGGGTTTTGTACTTGGTTTGGGGTGTTTCGTTTTGTTGCTCTTGTTTTTCCAGTTCTGTGGTTGAATCTACAGCCTTGTGCACGCGAGGCAAGCGCTTTGCCACGGATGCACCCCCAGCCTTCTGCCTCTGTGCTCTGCTGCCTCCCCTCCAGTTTGTTCCAGAGTCAGCATTTCTGTTCTAGTCGGAAGCAGTGAGTCATTCCTGAACAAGATGATGTCGAGACTTGGAAACTGCCACACAGACCCTAGCGAGTGGTCACAGCAGCCGTCTCCTCCCTCCAGGTGGGACCAGAAGTCAACGGGTCACTTTTGATCTCTCCTTCTTCCTTTCACTCTTCCCTGCCTCATCCAGTTGAGCAGAAAGCCTTATTGGTCTGTGTTTAAAACACATCAGTGACCCAGATGTTGGCCTGCTGTCACAGCCCACCCTGGCCGCAGCCATATGCCTCCCTCCTCCAGACGCAGGCCCTAGCAGCCAGGTAACTTGCCTGGTTTGCTGTTGTTCTTGTTGGCTTGGTTTTGCTTTGCTTTGCCTTTTCAAGACAGGGTTTCTCTGTGAAGCCTTAAGTTGCCTTATTTTAACCCTGGAGTTTCTGTAACTCAGCAGTCTTAAGGACATGTCTTCCAAATCTAAGTGGGTTCCCATCACTCCGATAAAACTCACCGATGGCTTCCTGACCACTAAGGACAAGTGCCCAAGCCAATGCTGCCTGTGAGGCCCTCCAACGCTCACATTCACCACCCTGGTCTGTCTTTGTACCGGTGCCTACTATGTCACTGCTTACTCTATACCCACTGTCCTACTGTCCACAGACAGCCAGGCAGACTCACCTGAATGGTTTTATACCCACTGTGCCTCTTGTTAGGCTGTTCTCACAGAGGTGTCTGGGTAGGTCAGTCCTTTGCTATCTTAAAATCATTGCTCAAGTGGCCAGTCTTGCTGACCTTGATCTTAATCTACTTTATCCTGTCTCCCCGCTATCCCAACACAAATGCACTTGTGCACACGCGCGCGTCTCACACACACACACACACACACACACACACACACACACACACTGCCTTTTCTTCTTTCTCCCATGGACTGACTGTCACTGGGTTTATGTATAAATTACTTACTGACTACATCAGCTGCTCTCTTTCTCCACCGCGTGCTGTCCTGCAGTGGGAAACACCTTTACCCTGCTCACCAACACATCCCCAGCCTGCATTCATCTGTGCCTTAACACAGCCAGTTGGTGTCCCACCTTGATGGAGTAGAGGGGCTCAAGAAGGCCCCTGATTGGCTGCTCTCCACACCCACCGCACCCCACATTTCCAATAGGCAAGAGGGGGGCGCACCAGGGCAGTTGCTTTGTCCCATGAGTCAGAGGTCATGGCTACTTGAGCGCCCCCCTGCTTCTCCTGATTACTACAAGTTAAAGATAGTTCTTCAGAACGCAGGCTAGGAAAACTGTGCAGCAGCGGCACACACTGTGATCCTGGCACTTGGGAGATGAATGCAAGAGGGTCAAGAGTTCAAGGACAAGCAAAGCTATATAATGAGTCCAAGACCAGCCTGGGCTACATAAAGCCCGTCTCAATAAAAGGAACAAAGATTAGTGTGCAGTACAGTTTTGTTCTGTGAAGATCTCTCTCTCCCTCTCTGTCTCTCTGTCTCTCTTCTCTCTGTCTCTCTCTCTCTCCCTCTCTGTCTCTCTGTCTCTGTGTCTCTCTCTCTGTCTCTCTCTCTCTCCCTGTCTCTCTGTCTCTCTCTCTCTCTCTCTCTGTCTGTCTCTCTCTCTCTCTCTCTCTCTCTCTCTCTCTGATTTTTCAAGACAGGGTTCCTCTGTGTAGCCCTGGCTGTCCTGGACTCGTTTTGTAAATAAGGCTGGCCTCGAACTCACAGCAATCCACCTGCCTCTGCCTCCCAAGTGCTGAGGCTAAAGGTATGCGTCACCACACCCTGCTGAGAGATCTCATTTTTATTTCACAGACTAGAAGTATTTTTTTTCGTGCTCCCAGCTTTTCTGATAAACAAACAATCAGCAGTTGGTTGCTGTCTCGTACTAGATGCTGGTGACATGGGGAATAATTTTCCAGATGTGAAGATCTTTCTTTATCACCCCAGCTTCCTCATGGCCACACCTCAAGTGTCCTGTCCTTCACCCACTGATGCAATGACCCCCTTCCAGGTATGAAAGTATTCAGCTTAAATATTTTCCAGGCCTTGGAATAACCAGCTATGAGGAGTCCTGGCAAATGGGGCTGCAGTGCGGGCTCAGTGGCTCCGAGCCTGCATTGCTCTTGCAGAGGACCCAGGCTCAGTTCTCAGTCTCGCACACTGTATGCCTCACAACTACCTGTAACTCTGGCTCTGGATCTTGGGGGACCCAATGTTTTGGAAACCTGCATTAATGTGCACATACCTATACACAGACGCACACATATACATAATTAAAAAATGAAAGCAAACCTAGAAAGAAAGAGAATCCCGACACATCTATAACATTAACTATGAAAGTTTAATGGGGACACGGTAGCTCTATGCAGAATAAAATAAAACAACCCAAACAAAGAACATTAAGAAGGAGAAGCCTGATTAATTAATAAGCCATCGTCTGCATGTGGTAAATACCTGAGGAGGCAGTAGGGAGCTGCCAAGCCCTGAGCTTATCAGTGCTGCTATCCTGAGTTGGGGGTTTACAGTTCTCACAGCTGCGCATTCTTTACTGTAAAGCCTCATGTTTTATGATCCAACCAGATGCAGGCCATAAAACAGCTTTATCTATTCTGTGGTTTGCTTCATACCAAGAAAATAAACTTCAAATGCCTAGCTTCTTTGCAACTGTCCCACTATGGCAAGCAGCGGGGCAAACAGGGTTTATTGTTGTCTGGTTCCCTAGAAACGTTCTAAAATCAAAGTCTATTTGAGAAGATGGATCCTCCACACTCCTAGAGATGTAAAAAAAAAAAAAAAAAAAAAAAGGCCAGCATGGTTTGAATGAGCTGTGCTGTGTGTGCGATGGCTCGTTGTATTGATCTGCAGGCTGATGGACCATAGCCTCCATTGATAGCTCCTTTTGGCTTCCTCCAGACTGAAAAGGAAAATGGTCCTGTCTGTGCTCTGCTTGGAGCCTGCATTATTGATATTCTTTAATCATTATGTTGGAGCATAAAGCTGCTGTTACATTGCAATTATGATGTGTCTTTATAGGAAGTAGTTGGTGAAACAAAAATAGATGGTGTGGCAGGCAAGGGGCTGTCCTGCCATCTCTGTAAGGCTGAGTTCAATTCACAGAGCTGGGAGACAGCTGCCTGGCATGCTGGGAAAGAAGAGCCCCCTGGCATGCTGGGAAAGAAAGAGCCCCCTGGCACGCTGGGAAAGAGCCCCCTGGCATGCTGGGAAAGAAAGAGCCCCCTGGCATGCTGGGAAAGAGCCCCCTGGCACGCTGGCTATTGGCAGCAGTTATACAAAAAGAGCTTCCCTAAATTTTCTAAAGAAGAAAAGCCACCTTTAGCATTTCAGCAGAATGGGAAACCTGCAGAAGAGCGGAGCCCGTTTTCTAAAGCAACGTGTTTGTTTTAACTCATATTTGCCGACATACATTGCCCCTCTTTACCGCCCATGTGTTAGGGACGCAACCACAGCCGTGTGTGTGTTGGGACATACCATAGGCTGAGCAGAACCCTCTTGCTGCTTTTCATCAGGTTAACAAATTGACGGCATAAATCGAGGTTATGCACATTCCTCGGGAACAAACGAACAAAACCGTGTCCAGCTGCTAATGTCTTTTCAGAGTTCCTACCTCTCATGTTTTTATCCAACCATCCTGCCACCCGACTGCTGTTGCGGTTCCTGAAGACGATGAAATTAGGCCTCATGAACAAATAAATGCTTCCGTACTTTTTAATTTTTTTTTTACCATGTGATAACAGAAATTTAAAAAAAACAAAAACCTGGTGACAATGTCTGCTTAGCAAAAAGGCTATTTCTGTTTCTAAGTAACCTCTGAATGGAGGTAGTTGTCCAAGCACAAAGGAGACATTTTCCCCCTTTAGTACAGAGCATGCACAGGACAGCAGCTTCCGCCTAAGGACACCCACACCCGAGAGGGATGGCGAGTCTGTTGTTCAAAGCCAGCAACCCTTGGGGACTTCTGCTCAGGCCAGTGTCACCCAGCCTATTCCAACCTACTGAACCCCACATGTTGCCTCCTAAATGTAGTTATCAACATCAAACATGGCTTTCTTGGAGCTTCCTATTCCTTGATAACACTGTGATGATGACACAGAAAACAATAAAGGAAAACTCACCTCATTTTTGAGTGTGTGTTGGTGGGGATTTGGTTGGTTGGTTTTTGTTTGTTTGTTTGCTTGCTTGCTTGCTTCGCTTTTGTTTTTTCTGTATTAGAGACTAGAAATAAATTGAGATTCAGGTGAGACCCTGCCAGGACTGAGATTCAATGTCTACAGTCCCCTGTGTCTTACAAGAGAAATTTTTATTTTTATTTTTCAAGACAGGGTCTCTCTGTGTAGCCTCAGGTGTCCTGGACCCACTTTGTAGACTAAGCTGGCCTCGAACTTCACAGAGATCCACCTGCCCCTGCCCCTGCCTCTGCCTCCCGAGTGCTGCCACACCTAGCTTTACAAGAGAAATTTAGTTAAGGTGAACTTCATGAGTATATTTGAGGAAGAAAGGAAGGTGGCACAATTTACAGCTATAATCAAGCATGGATCTAGTTGTACCTGGTATTAATCTGCTCATTAAAAGAAAATGAATTTTGGAATTTTTATTTTTTATTTTTTTAAGCCACAGCTATGATTTTACACTCCCTCCACCTACTCCTTGCTGGTCAGGAAACAGACTGTGGGACACTGGGTGAGTCCTTTGCTTTACTGTAGGGAAAAACAGGGGGAGCAAGTGGGGTTCAAGATGGAAAGCGGTGGGCTTGTTTTGCCAGGCCAGTCACCTCCTGCCCTCACAGCTCCAAGCAATGAGCTTTACCATCTCCTGTGACCACATGCTCAGATTTCACTTGCTAAGAATAACCCTGAGGTCATAAGAAAGTCAACTTGATATTTTAATTTCCAGAAAATCCAAATTTAGGGCGGTTTTCTTCCATTGGCAGAACACCAAGTTGATTAAGGATCCTTCTCCAGGCCAGTGCTCCTGCTC
This sequence comes from Acomys russatus, assembly GCF_903995435.1. Classification (NCBI taxonomy): domain Eukaryota; kingdom Metazoa; phylum Chordata; class Mammalia; order Rodentia; family Muridae; genus Acomys; species Acomys russatus. Next base: position 2,932,694 of record NC_067163.1, read on the forward strand.
AGCCTTTTCAGCCCCATCCACAGACTATTTTTTTTTTTTTTTTCATCTGTGATAGGGTGATTTGTTTTTGTTTTTGTTTTTGTTTTTTTTTTTTTTTTTCAAGACAAGGTCTCTCTGTGTTAGCTTTGGATGTCCTAGACTTGCTTTGTAGACCAGGTTGGCCTCGAACTCACAGCGAGCCACCTGCCTCTGCCTCCCAAGAAAATAAACATTTTTCCCCTCTTAAAATAACAATATTGAGAACACCTGCTTTGTAGCTTTCTTGAATTTCAGTCTGGAAATTCAAACATCTGTCATTAAATCGAGTGCTTGACAAAATGCTCCGTGTTGAATTGCAAGGCAGGGGGCCCTGTCGTTAAATATCCTTCCTGAGAAACATATAGAAAAGGGGTTAATTGTCTCTTCTTGAAAAGACTGCTCCAGATCACCAAAGGTGTCTATTTCCTTTTCCAAGTGGGAAAATGTATTCAATTCACTCTAGTAATTTTCTGCTTTCTGTCCCACTGACTACTATATTTAATTACTCTAAATCACTCTCCACATGAAGACGTGTTGGGCTTCTGAGAGTCACTACAAAAAAAATGTTGCATGCAATGTTTGCCTGTTTGAAAAGCACTGAAAGTTCTCAGCCTGGGCTTCCCACAGGCCATTGGTTGTGTGAGCTGATAATGAGGAGGACAGGTGCCTGGCGATGGCATCAGGCTCTGTGCCCTGCTGTCCTTGTGGCCACCGGGAGGCAGGGCCTGAGAATGGGTGACCTGAAGCCTCATTTGCTGTGTAAACGGAAAGTGACAACAGATGCGTCATTAAGACACCCAGCACCTTTCAACTCCAGAAAGGAGACTTAGCAATGACAGATGACCCACGCACTCCCCCTGCCACACTCTGTACCACCCTGTGGGGAGCTCAGCCTCTGCTGGGTGAGAAGCCAAGCTGGGGACTGACCACATGGAAACCAGCTAGCTGGCCCGATGCCATCTGCAGCTCTTTGCAGACCCTAGTCTCTTGATGTCTTTTCCAACTGGTGCAATAAACTGGCTTGTTTTTCTCCAGCACGAAGGCTCTACTATCTTTTCTTTCCCTAAAATTAAGACTCTTTTAGTTACAAGTTATATAAAGTTTTATATGATGGGATAATTTTTAATACTAAGTTTAAAAACAGATTTTAGTCAAAACTTTTTTTTTTTTTTTTAATTCTTCTTAAGAAATATATCTACCTCTTACCTTTTTGTTGGCTGTGTTTTCTTTTACTTATTGGTGGGTTTTGTTCTGTTTTGTTTTGTTTTTTGATGGTTGTTATGGTTTGGATATGAAAGATCCCCCGCAGACTCATCTGTTTTTCCACTTGGTCCCCAGCTGCTGACACTGTTTTGGAAGGCTGTGGGCCCTTTAAGAGGTTAGCTTAGCTAAGTGAGCTAGGCCACCACGTTGTCTCAATAGTTATAGCTCAACCCTGCTTACTCGGCTCTCGATCCTTATGTCTCCTACCTACAATGTGAGGAGCCCTAGCCACGTGTCCCCACCACCATGAATCCACCTTTATTTCTCCCCACATGGATGAACTAAAACTTCTGAAAGCAGGACAGGGTGTGGCATGTCCATTAAGTTGTCTTTGTCAGGTCGTTGGTGACTGTAACAGGACAGTGGCTGCAAAGTGCTTATTAAACTATTCACAATGCCAAAGCCCAAAGAAGAGAAAGTAAAAGCAGGTCCTTGCAGGGAAGAGAAGAGCCATGTGTGGGTAAAGTCTTCCCTGTTTGAGAGAGAAGAGCTCTGGCCAACTCCTTCATATATAGGTCTGTCTTAACTCCCCAACATTGATTTTTTTGTTTTTCCTTAAAGTCTACCATGTGTATTTGTTATGGAAATTCAATTAGATAATGCAGAGGCTGATGGCCAAATTGTAAGAATACAACTCTCCTGGCCTGGGATGAAAACCTGATGGTTTACGCTTAATGGCAACATCCATGTAAAAAAGCTGGGCATGGGGATAAGTATTTATAAAGTAGAGATAGTCAGCCAAACCAGACTAAGTGACAAACCCCAGGCCAGTGAAAGGCCCTGCCTAAAACAGAAGAAAAGCCTAGTGTACGCCTGTGAATAACTGCACTGGAAGCTGACCTCTAGTCTACACAGAGAGAGAGGGAGACAGAGACAGAGCCAGACAGATACACACTCACACACATACATATAGACACACATACATATAGACAGAGAGAGAGACAGAGACAGAGACACACATACACAGAGACAGGCAGAGACAAAGAGAGAGACAGACAGAGACAGAGACAGAGACACACATATATCCAAATACACACACAGAGTCACACAGACAAATATATATAGACACACAGAGAGAGAAAGATACACACACAGAGACAGAGACACAGACACATACACACAGAGAGGCACACACACACACACACACACACACACACACACACACGCACACCAACCATTGCTGTTTCTTCCAAAACTCTCTGACTGCCTAAGACATCTGATTACCACTCTCTCTGCCCCTAATGCTCTTATCAAGAATATGTCGTATTGGCCACAGGTTTCTTTCTCTGGATGGTTTTCTTTGAGTTTTGACTTAAAATGACACACTCCTCTCTATTCTTCTAGGCAGGGAAAGTTTTACTTTTGTCTTGGTTGGTAGATTTTTAATGAGGTGGCACCTAGAGAAAGGTCTCTGGCTAGCTGACAAACCAGTGGCTTGAAAGACTCCCATTTTGAAAAGCCCAGAACCTTACCACATACCGGGCCATGTGCATTACAGTCAAATACCCCAACAGCTCTATTCAAAAATTAGCATGACAATAAAGGCTGCTTAGGTAGATATCTTTTTTAAGTCTAAAATTTTGAATGTATGCCTGTTGTCCTAGCCACTCACAACAACACTGTCATCAGACAAATAAAATTTGGAAGACCAAATAACAAGAATGCTGTATAAAACACAGCCCCTGGGCTCCGGCATTCTAGCCTAAGGGTGGTCAGCCATTTATCGCCATGGGTCCACACAGGCATCACTCATCTTCCTCGTTCCCACCTCAGCAGTTGCCTCACATACACACCTTCGGTTGTCATCTACACTTGCTTCTAAAATCTATAAATATGACTTTAAGGTATGTCTCAGCCCCATTGGAAAACGCTAAACATTTTGTGCTGCACTTAAAAGAGTGTTACCTCTAAGCCTTAGTGGGGACACTACTGTCTAAACACACCAGCACTGCCCAGTTTTAGAGATGCTCCCCAGAACTGAGTTCAGACTTTCACAGAAAAGCAGTTTATGACAAAAAGGTACAGGATGCCTTTGCCACTTGTAAGGAGCAAATAGCTTGGGTTTTGTAAAATTAGAGGTCATAACCACATATATAATTGTAAATATACAGATTACAACTGTGTATTCCCAACAGACCCCCATTCCACCTTCAGCTGGTGTATACACAGTGGGACGCAGCGTTTGAATTTTATCTAATAAAACGTGGTGCCATCCTGACTTACCGCTTTAAATTAAACAAGTCAAACTTTTACATTGCATCTTTCCTACGATAGGAATACGGAAAATGTCACAAAATGTCAAAGTTTCTTCATTTGAGTTGTTTTGGCGGGCGGGGCCGGGGTGGGGGTGGGGGTGGAGGGAAAACCAAGAATGGAACCCTGGGCTTTGTGGGTAGGAGGAAAAGTGCTCAAAGTCTTTGCTCCTCAGCTCTCTGCAGTTTGCCTCTTTGTCCTGTTGGGCTCACAGTTCAAGGGACTGTAGCAGAAAAGGCACAGCTGCTGGAGCTGGGAGCTGGTGGTGAGCTCTGCGTCTGTGCGCTCGGGAAGCGGTTACTGTGGTTTCTAGGTTACCGTGGTTTCTAGTTCTCTCCATACACTGTGCTTTCTGTCTTTGGTAGTAACAGAATCTATATGTATAAAAGCACACAGATCATATACGGCTCTTCACTGCATGTTTTCATAGATGACAGCACCCACGCCACTATCTGCATCTTGTAGTGAAGACTGCAAGTACGGCCTCACGACAACCTGTGAGGAACACTGTTCTGCGGGTTCTGGAAGGGAAGGCAACACCTCGCAGGATATCAGCGCCAACCCTGCACTGACTTTTCACTGAGACTTCCATTGCTGAGGAGAGGCCTACCTTCGCCTTTAGCATGTCTGTCCTAGCTTTAAAAAATTTTTTTTATTTAAATAATTTTATGTTTGAGGATTTTGTACCTGAGTACTTTGTCTGCACCGTTTTGTCAAGGTGGGACCCAGCTCAGCGCATCTCGAGGAAACTACGGCCCCTACCGGAGCCTCAACATCACACACACCTCCGAATCGCACACCTTCTAAGGCAGAGCGACAGACGATGCCGCCTCCCTCCAGCCTTTCTCCTCCGCAGCTCACTCCTGATCCTGTCTCTACTGAGACTGGCCATCTGAGCATATGCCCTCTCTGCCTGAGACTCCCGGAGCCGCCTTTCACCACTTCTTAGCCTCGCTCTCTACAGATCTTCCCAACATCTGACCCCCACTTCTATCAAGTGCGAGTGACTCTCCTGTGCCCTCAGGAAGGCCCCAGCCCCTTGCCATGTCCACTCAAGGACATCTTACCTGACTTTGTGCTTTAGGAGCTGGGTTCTTATTCACTTCCCCCAAACGCACACTGTGGACTCCCCCCCCACCCCCTGCACCCCCAAGATCTGCACACCACTTAATGCTCTTCCATCCCGATGCTGGCTGCGTTCTTAGCACTCCATCTTTCCTGGTGACACTTATCAGACTCCACCTCAGGAACCACTACCCTCAGCCTCCCCTCTGTTGGTCCCCCTAACCCCTGAACTTAGGACCCACAGGGACTCAGCTGGCCTCTGCTGTGCCTCTGGACTTTCTGCCCACACTGACTGCAATTTAAAATACAGATCTTCATTGCAAGAAAAGTCTTGCAATTGGCGGACTGGGAGTTTCAGTTAATAACTCAATGCCTGTGGCATTGCCAGGAGGCCGAGAACACTGCTAGTACTGTACTGTGCCCTGGGTGATGTCATCAGGTAGGATTCGGTAGTCACATACGGAGAAAAGACTCAGATACTGAGCAAGAGAGCAAGTGTGCTCTCTGATACTCAAAGCTGGCCACACAAATCACAGTGTGAGACCCAGAAAAAGCATCTGCTTTGGTAAGACAAGCCCAAAGCCTTAGGCAAACAAACCCCAGCTCAAAGCCATGCAACTCTGGAGTGTTACTTCCAGGGGATGTTACACTCCTAACTGGTTCTGCCCTCCAGATCTACGCCCAGGGCTTGGGAACCAGGACATTTCTTGTGGTGTGAGTTGAAAGGCAGCCTAGCTAGACAACTCGGTTTTCTAATTCTCCAAACTTATTTTCTCAGCCACTCAAGGTTATGGAATGTCTAAGGCATAATAAACATACACAATTCATTGATAAAAGGGGAAGGGTTTCCCCATCAGAAACTGGGGAATCTTTCTTCTGCAGACTGTTGTCAGAAGTTCAGGCTTTTGGCCAGGTGTGTTGGCGCATGCCTTTAATCCCAGCACTTGGGAGGCAGAGGCAGGCGGATCGCTGTAAGTCTGAGGCCAGCCTGGTCTACAAAGCGAGACCAAGGCAGCCAAGGCTACACAGAGAAACCCTGTCTCAAAAAACCAAAACAAACAAAAAACAAAAACAAAAGTTCAGGCTTTTTTCTGCACAGATGTCAGCCAGCAATCCCCTCCAGAAACTACCTACCTTGCTCAGAGGGGAAGCATTTGTCTGCAAAGAGAAGATATCCCATGATAACCCATGGGTGTGGGGGTAAACCTTCCATTTGTAAATCACCGAGGTTCCAGAACACTTTATGAAACAGAAGCCAACCGCATACACTTTAGCCAACCACCATACTGATTCAATACAACGCTAAAGATTGTGAGGTAAACTAGTGTTGCCTTGGCTCACCTGTGCTCCTGTAACTAAAGGCCACAGGCTGAGTCACTGTGTAGAGGGGTAGTTTATTTAGCATGTGGTTCTAGCAGCACAGAAGTATAAGGTCAAGGGGCCGAACCTGAGGGGAGCTTCCTGCCACCACAGCACTGTGGTGCCGGGAAGGAGTCACATGGGAGCAGCAGCACTCCAAACACAGAGACTAGGAGGCAAACGCATCCCTTCGTTGGGACTTCCTGTGAAAACTAACTGAGTCCCGAGACAACTTAACGTGTCTAAGAGGACAAAGTCTTTTTGGCCTAAGCGTGTTTGATGCTCTTGTTTGGGGAATATTCAAACCACAGAAAGAACCTAACCCAAACAGTAACACACACAACTTCACTACTTTACGTGCTATCTCTAGATGGTGTGCTCATGGTGTGTGTGTGTGTGGGGGGGGTATAATAATTACTTTTCTGTTGCTGTGATAAAATACCATGGCCAACGACTCTTAAGGAAGAAAGGGCTTCTTTTGGCTTACAGGCCCAGAAGAATAGAGTGCACTATGAAGACCGAGGCATGGCATGGCAGCAAGGGCAGGAAGCTGGTTGACTACATCTGTGCTCCTACACAGGAAGTGAAGAGGGAGAACAGGGACTGGGATGGAGCTATACACCCTCAAAGCCCACCCTCAGTGACGCACTTCCTCCAGCAAAGCTCCACCTCCTGAGAGATCTACAGCCAGCACCACACCTTTCAAATACATGGTCTATAGGGGATACTCCTCACTCAAGTGGTCTATAGGGGACACTCTTCACTCGAGTCAATGTATTTGAGCAACCCTGAGGGCAGAGTCCCCAACAAAATCACCCTGGCTTATGAAAACAAGACATGGCATAAGAGTGTGGAAAAGACATTAACTCACTAAAAAGCCTTAGATCATCCTTTTGATTCCCCTTCTACTTCCCTAATTTGATATCTGCAAATTCAAAATATTATTTTTGAGAGTTTTTATAAAGAATAAATTATATATATGATTGATAGATGATAGGTAAACAGATAGGTGATAGATACATGATAGATAGATAAATAGATAGATAGATAGATAGATAGATAGATAGATAGATAGATAGGACAGAGTGAGTTTGACATAATTTATGGGTACCCCCAGAATCTGTGGGTTGGAGTCTTATTCCCATTCCTTCCAAACATGACCTTTGGAGGTAGGATCTTTAGTAAAGTCACATGGCTGAGTCTGAAGCCAAAGTATTAATTTTCTGATAATAAGATATTAGGAGACACAGAGATGACGGTCACTTATAAGCCTTGGAGGAAACCCACCCTGCAAAGATGCTCTAGTGCAGCTATCTGGACGTCTAGTCTCCAGAGGTGACAGGGTTAACGCTGTAGCTAAAGGCTTCCATTATGGGGAAATCTGTTGGGATAGCCCTGAAGCCAACAGACTCTGATAGTGCAATGTTCCTCAGAAACCATCCCAGCCCCCAGGAATGGCCCTACACACCTACGGGAGAACACGGCATAGTTGGTTCATGTGCAGTCGCCCCATCAGTCTGGGGCTCACAGTGGCTTCTGGTATTAACTTTGTTCCTGGTGCAAGCACAGAGGGTGTAGAAGGTACGCTGCAGGAGAATGTGTTTGAAATCATTTTATTTTTATTTTTTGGTAGTTAGAGACAAGATCCCCTTGCATAGCCTCACAGGTTGCTCTATAACTCCTGATCCTCTACCCCAGCCTCCCAAGTGTGGGGATCACAAGTGTGCGCCACCCAGCTTTGAAACGTCCTGTAGAAAATGAAAACAAACATATAATTGTATTTTCTACATGTTAAGGTACTGGTGTGTGTCTCAGAAAACACCATTTTTAGAGTCCCCAAGGCCAGGCTTTTGTTCTGAGTATTGCAAGCAGGAGACACCCAGAGCAGCATTGTGTGCAATGCTCAGATGCTGAGTTAGCCCCACCCCACCCTACCCCAGCATATGTACCATCTGGGTACAATGTAACTTAAATGGCTTATGGAAACGGCAACAATTTCAATTAACTGTAATTTTATTTAAAAATCACTGCAGGACAGTACCTGTGAGTGCAGTGGTTTCAAGTTCATATGGCAGTTGCCAGCATGACCCTTTCCTAGCAGTGACCTTGACTTCTCTAGGCATCGACTTTAGCGTCTGTAGACGAGGGATGGCAGGAATAGTTATATCAAAAGATTGCTTGGAACCAGGTGGCCTGGTGGAGATCTGCCTCCTCGCTACTCAGGGTGCTGTTGCTGGAGGATTAGAAGCCCAAGGCCTGGCTGGGCGAGTTAGTGACACCCTATCTTAAAATAAATATTTTTTAAAGTGGTTGGGGTGGAGAGACAGTTCAGCAGCTAAGACCATGGGTTGCTCTCGCAGAGGACCCAGGTTCACTTACCAGCTCCCATACAGTGGCTCACAGCCAGTTCCAGGGGATCCAACACCCTCTCTGGCCTCTTCAGAAACATTCACAGTACATAGATATCTGTGCATGCAAAATACCAATACAAATAAATACTAATAGTTGTAAAATATCTTTAAATTCAGCCTGCAAAAAGTTTATCAGAGAAGAAGAAGAAGAAGAAGAAGAAGAAGAAGAAGAAGAAGAAGAAGAAGAAGAAGAAGAAGAAAAGAAATTAAAATTAAAGAGGTGTGGCTGTGAGGGTTGAGAGACAGCTCAGTGATAGGATGCTTGCCTACCATGGGCAAGGCCCTGGGACTGTGCCCCAATACTAGAAACAAAAGAAGATTATTTTGAGGAAATGTTTTTCTAATATGTTTATAATAGTCCCAAAACACAAGTACCTAGCTGAATGTCCTAGGGTGTGAGGCATGTAATCACATTAGTTCAACACGGTGACTAAAACAGTTGTGGCCAGGCGGCCTGATCTAGGCCCACAGACTCACCAACAAGAAACACGAGAAAGCAATTATGGACCAAATGTTGGTAGAAGATATTCAAACAAGTTGCAATAACATGTAAGTGACATTTATAACTCTAGTAGAAATAAAATATTTGGGGGTTTTCCTAGTCAGGGTTTCTATTGCTGTGATGAAACACCACGACCAAAAGCAGCCTGGGGAGGAAAGGGTTTATGTGGCTTATGCCACTATCGATGTTCACCATCAAAGGAAGTCAGCACAGGAACTCAGGCAGGGCAGGAACCTGGAGGCAGGAGCTGGTGCAGAGGCCATGGAAGGTGCTGCTTACTGGCTCCCTCAGCCTGTTTTCTTATAGAACTCAGGAGCACCATCCCAGGCATGGCACCACCTACAATGCACTGGGCCCTCCGCCATCCATCACTAACTGAGAAAATGCCCTACAGGCTTGCATACGGCCCAATCTTGCGGAAGCATTTTCTTAATTGAGCTTTCTTCCTCTCGGATGACTCTAACCTGTATCAAGCTGACATAAAACTACCCATCACAAGAATAGAATATAAAAATTATTAGTTATGATCTAGAACTTGCCTTGTAAATGAGGAACTGGCAGAGAAGAGAGAATCAAAGCAAAGAGACGCTATTTTATTTAACCTTAGATTTGGAAGTTAGACACTCATCTTAATTTATAGTTAAAGGGTCTACAGTCATCTCTTACAGTTAATTACAGTAGTCACGTAGACATACACACACACACACACACACACACACATATATGGGACACACTTGCTTTTCATAAAGTCTAGCTATACATTGAAACAAAACACACATACCCTTTTACGGCAAGCAAAGAAACTGCAGTCCGCCCATGCATACTTGGGAGTGTTAGACACAAAGGAAGGGGCTTGACCAGTGCCCTGTGAAATCACAGACTGACACATCCCAGGAGCGGGTCCCACCCTGCAGTCTGATGCAAACACACTGAAGGGCTTTGAAGAGCAGCCAGCCTCCCTCCCCCAGACTCCTGTTACCTACATTAGGCACTTTGTGGATTTTTTTTTCTTTCTTTCTTTCATGGAAAAACAGAACACTTTAGTAGTCTAACATGGCCTGACAGATAAATAAGGGCCGTCTTCCTGGGCTTTGGTTGTTGGGCTTTTTTTGTTTTTGTTTTGTTTTGTTTTATGTTTTTTAGGGAGGGAATGGGACCTGGGTGTCTGTATTTTATTTCAGCCTCATCTCCCACATCTTTGGAGGATAACTTCCCTCACAGCCATTTATCTATTAATATTGGTCTCAAGAGCAAGTGAGTTTGCACATACTTACTGTCCTCTGTGGAGTACATAGAAGTTTCTTTGATGTGTCCAACTTAAGAATGAGCCCCACCTTAGCTCTTACCAAAATGCAGTGGCTTTTGGTACAGAACACATTTCTCATAAAACAGGCTTTAAAATGCGTAAGCATGCTTCTTGGCTTTTACTCAAGCACACCGGGATCACACGAGCTAAGTCCACTTTTGTGTCCTTGAAGTAACCGTCCATAGGTCGACCTGGTGCATTACCTAAATCCAAGCCCCTCAACCTTCCTAACACTGCGACCCTTTAACAGGGTTCCTCATGCTGTGCTCACTCCAACCATAAACTTACTGTGTTGCCACCTCATAACCCTGATACCACTGTGAATTGTAAGGTAAATGTCAGATCTGCAGGATGTCTCATGCATGCGACCCCCTGGGAAAGGGTTGCTTGACTCCCCAAAGGGAGCCAAACCCCACAGGTTGGAAAACCACTGGCCTAAACTGTATCTTATTGTAGGGTTTCTCTTAACTTTTTAAAGTTGATTAAATATTTCTGAGTATCCTACTTTCCCCCTCGTCTCCAGGGAAGCACTTTGAAAGGCTTAGAAGCCCTGAGTTCTCAGCCTTCTGAGGCTGCCGCAGGAGTGGACAGAGTGCTAGACATGCAGCCAAGCTAGCCGCTCGGGCCTGCGCAGAAGGTGAGTTATGGAGGGAGCTATCTGGGGTGGTAGGTTCCACAAAATGGATGTCTTGGGCTCACCATCCTTCACCGTAATTGCTGTGTCCGGGAAGTTGACTGTCTCTAGAGATGAATCTATTTTAAGTTTAATGGATCAGTAGACACTGTTGAAAGACTAGTATGGGCCGTTCTCCTTGACTTTTCCAGTCTGAGTGAAGACATGCCTGCATAGGCACGGTGTACACCAATTTCTCCTTACCCCCTCCCAAAAAAAGAAACCACTTTCTTCTGTGGGCCGTGTGTGTGTGTGTGTGTGTGTGTGTGTGTAAAATACCAAGTCATTTGAATGTATTAGTAATAATATTTTTGTTTTTCTATACCCGTTGCTTCCTGTCAGTGATAGAATGTGCACTTCAAACTGAATCGATACAGAGCCAAGAAAAAGCAAAGAGTGTGCGCATGCACTTATTCAGTGTGATTTGCATTGGCCTTTATGGCAGCCGAATGTGCAATTTTCATGAACTTTTATTTGAAAGAACCTTGGCATTCAAAGATATAACCTTTGTGGAATAATAAAAAGCCACCGTAAATGTCTGTGGCACGTAGTCATTAGTGATCTTTCTGAAGAGCAGATGAAAATCACTCACCACTGTGTATAAAAAGCTGCGTAGCTGACAAGGACCCCCACCAGCACCCACCCTACACTTCAGAGTCTCTGCAGCTCTCTGTCTACTGTTGTCCATCTGGAAACACTCGGGAGAAAAAATGATAAGAATATCCCTTTTCAAGAAGCATGACATTAAAAGTAAAGATGAAAGAACACTAAGAAGGTGGCATTTTCTAATTCTTTGTGTTTGTCTAATGAATGCTAGGAATTTATCTACTGGCCACTGAGCAGGCTGCAGGGATACGGTGGTGAGCAACTTATGTGTAGTTTCAGCTTTTCTGCAGCGTACAGTCTACAAGAGAGGAAAACATTCAAGCAGAAAAACCAACAGCTAAGCAGAGGATTACCCATGGCTGGATGCAGCAGGAGATCCAAGCTAAGGTGTGATGAATGTCAGAGCCTTCGCCCAGTGGAGGCATGGAAAATTACCTGCCTGCAAGAAGCCACATTTAACCCCAGTCCTTCAGGAAGCACAGATGGATGACTTAAGCAGAGAGTCGGGAGGCATGCCGATGCACTGAGGGAACACATTCAAGGATGAGTAATGGTCCAGAGGGCTGTGGTGCATCTCTCCCAAAATTCATACATTGGAGTCTTGAAAGTCATGAAGCAAGTAGCCCGAGTCAGGAAGTTATTGGAGTCAGCTAAAGACCAAGTGTAGGCCGCTGCTTTGTAGAAATGCTGCTTTCAGATGGGACTTGCGAAGAAAGGAAAACAAAGTTCAGGATGAAAGGTCAAATAACTTTTAGAAAGAAATACTATGTCCGAGAAGCCTGTGAGATGTGTGACATTTAGGTGGATAGACAGCTTTTCATCACTCAGGAGGGAAACCTGTCTGCAAACAGCACCGTAGCCATGGTAGAAATGGGCCTGAGACAGAAGGAAAAGGCATGACGTGTCAAGTCGGAAAGGGGGAAGAAAGCTGGAAGCCTGTTGTTCAGGGTCCCGCTCCACTGATGTTTAGGGCCATAAAGTTCTATGCTCTGGGCACTGTTTGCACCTCCCAGGCCTCTGTCCACAACAGTCCCTTCAGTTACAGCCGACAAACGCGTCAGACTCTTTCTCGTGTTGTATTTTCTTTGATGTCATAAATCAGATGTAAATTATAACTTTTGCCCCTCATATCCACTAGAAATATGTAGGATTTATCCATTTTACATAAAACACAATGTAACTTCACTGCTGATCCTCTTCCTTCCTCACCTGGGATGGAAAGTCCTTCTCTGTGGATTACAATTTGTAATCTACAAACCATTTGGTGCTTGTGTGATGCTTTAGAACCTGGGAGAACACCCTGACACTATGTGGAACTTCTTCACTGTTGTTTTAGAGGTCTATAAATCTGTCTGCAGCTGTGCCTTGGCCTCCTCGAGCCTGCCCTATGTGTAGGCTGACCTGCCAATGTGATGCCACATCTGATCGGACAAACACTGAAGCTGACCCACCGGCTCGCTCTCCTGTGACCCGCCCGCCCGAGCCTCACACCTGGGAACTAACTGTGTAACATTTAAAGCGTTGCACATTGGAAGCACTAAAGCTGAGGGCTGAAGATCGATCCCTTTTTTATTAGCCAAAGCAGATTTTTAGTGCGTCAGATTAGCTGAGATCTGCAAAAGATATTGGCAAATTTTTCCCCAGGTGCAAAGTTGGAAAAGATATTAAAATTCTTCAATGTCTCCCCGGTGCCTCAAGAGAAAACCCAGTTTTTTAGCAAGGCAGACCCAAGCCCTAGGAGAGCTGGCCCCTGATTTCCTCTCCAGACTTGTCTGTCTGACTCCACTCGCCCCACTTGAAGGGGACATGCGCAAGTCCCCTTTTTTAGGCAGCTCCGCGTGTTCTGACTTACTGTAGAGCCTGTCTTGATAGAGTAAGTGTCCCTGGTGACAAATAGGGAACTGAGAAGTCCCCAGTGGCTTCCCAGAAGTTAAGGCCAGGAAGCGAGTCCTGCGCATCTGCGTGGTTGCCTCCACTCATGGGCACTACCGGCTAAAGCAGTCTCCATTTGCCGTGCCTAAAGGAAGAAAGGGATGTAAGGAACTCCCTCATGCTGTGGCCCTGGTTTCAGTCCTTCGTGCCCGCTGATTGAATATAATTGGTCACAAAGTCCCAAGTTGGCTTCAGTGATGGCTGGAGATGGAGGAAGGGACATGGTGATTTGGTGGGTACACTACCCTTCCAGTACCCCAATCTCAGCCTGTACTATGTGGAAGGAATGGTTCTACCACACGGCGTTGCCAACATCTGTTACCAGTGACCTTTCTTCCACCTTAGGTGATGAATGCTTCAGTGCCGGCTCTGTGCTGTGTTTGTTTTCCTCCTAGCAGCTCCCCTGTCATAGTGCAGGTGCTCAGTAGGCAAGCGTGCAAACAAAGAGCAGGTGATGGATGAATCGTGTAACGTTAGGTACGGCGGTGAGACTTTCGCCACCTGAGGAGAATTTGCAAGGCACATCAGCTCCTTGCAAACTCTCGCTATGATTAAAAACTTTCAACACTGAACGCCGTTGACTCTCCTTAGGACAGCCTGGAAAACTGGGTTTTCTAGACTCTCCCAGGTCACCAGAACAAAGGCTGAAATGGAAGTTTCCCAGGAGGCTTGAATGCTGGAAGAAAAAAAAAGAAAGAAAGAAAAAAAACCTGTTTCTGTCCAGGAACAGTCTGGCTGGATATACCTAGTGGCTTAATAATGGCATAAACACCATGGGAGTAACAGGACAAAACCCATATCTGGCATCATTATCAGGCCAAGATCCTACAGCCAGACTACTCACAGACACCAGGAAGGTCCCACCGCTATTACTCTGTTAAATAATATAGACACGGTACTTGTTTGAGCTAGAGCTTCTGTTGCTGTGATGAGACACCGTGGCCAAATAAACTTAGGAAGGAAGGGCTTACTTCATTCACACTTCCGTAGGGCTTTGAAGGAAGTCAAGACGGGAACTCGGGGCAGGAACTTGAAGGCAGGATCTGAAACAGAAGCCATGGAGAGGTGCTGCTTCCTAGTTTGTCCTTACGGCTTGTTCTGCTTCCTCCTTACTGCATGAGGACCACTGAGCCAGCAGTTGGTACTGCCCACGGAGAGATGAATCCTCCCACCAATCATCAGTCAACAACAACAACAAAATGCACCACAGGCCTGCTCACAAGCCAGTCTGATTGGGATGGTCTCTCAGCTGAGATTCCCTCTTCCAAAATGACCCTGACATGTGTGTTGAGTTGACATAAACACAAGCCAGCACAGTTTTAAACCGGCACCCGATGACTTATCATGCTCAGAGACCAACGCGCCTCTCGACCCTCCTTTGAGAAAGATGGTAATTAGCACAGTCACCTACAGCTAGTCAAGGCTCAAAGAATAAGAGAGTACAGAGTAGTCAGCCTAAAGGGAACATGTATTTCACAACCCCCGCCCCAAAACTTAGGGGTCACTGCAGAAGGGGTGACCGACAGAGTGTTAAGAGGTGGATCACCACAAGGAAACATTTTCTAGATGCTGCTCAGCCTGCGTATATGGACTCATGGCGACTGCAAAAGCGCAAGACCTGCACAAATCCAAGACAGACGGAATCCCGAGTGCAGAGGGGAGGTAGACACAACCCCCCCCCGACACACACACACACAGCCAGGAGCTACTGGCAATGGTTGGACGTGGAGAGGCAGGCACAGTTATCTGTAAGACTGTGTAGGCCCTGGCAGCCCAGTGGAAGGGCATGCATCTAATAATATTTCCACAGCACAAATTAGTTCTGTGTTCTTTATTTTGTTTTAAAAGCAGGGGAGATGAAGTTAGCGGGGTGAGTGGGGAAAGAGGTGTGGATCTGGGAACGTGGGAGAAGGAGGGAAGGAGATAAAGCGTGTTCTATGGAACTCTCAAAGAGGTGATCAAGGTGCCAACTCACAATGAAAGGAGGAGAGCAAGCTGCCATAGAAAAGTCAGGTAAACTCTCAGCACTTGGGAGCCTGAGGCAGGGGGACTGCCATGAGTTTAAGGCCACCCTAGGCTACATACCAAGTATCTGATCACCCAGAGCTACAGAGCAAGGCCCTTCCTCAATAATCGATCAAATTTTAAAAGAAATAAGGAATATGAGAACTCACATGGTTAGAGGATTAATAAAATGCCTGCCTAGCTGGCACAAGGACCTGAGCTACAGCAATGAAAAGAAGACCCTGTCTCCAAATATAAGGTTATGACACCTGAGAAATGACACTCAAGGTTGTCCTCTGACCACGTTCACAGATGAAGGCCTATGAAGGACTTAAAACACTCATGTTTTAAATGCATGTCTTATTCTGTCAATCTACCAGGAAAATTAATATTTATCAAAATCATAAAATTGTGTTTTACATAACAACACCTGTTGTTTTCAATCTTCCTAAAAAATGTACATTTGGGGGCAAGTTAAAATTCAAAGGAAAGTGAGGCCCGTGAGATTTCATCGCCTGGCCTGAGCACAGAGTTTTGCTCCATCCAAGGCCGTGCCCAAAGCTGTAGAATTGTAACAGAGCGTGAGCTGCTGCAAGGCTGTCCTGAAGTAGATGTGCCTACTGTCCAGTGACAGGAAGCTGTGTCTCCTGACAAACACTCAAGACGAGGTGTTTGACATCTTTCAGAAGGGACAATTGAATAAAAGGGAACTTGGAGTTTTTGCCCAAGAAATGTTAACTAAGAACAGTGGCTTGCTTTTCTATAAAATATATTTCCATTAGCAGCAACCAAAGGTTACTCCCTGGGAGGCTGCTTTTTCTAGTGGCTGATATTGTACCATTGACATATATAGTGCCTTCTTTTTTTTTTTTTTTTCCATTTATTTTTCTGGGTTTTAATTTTTTTTAATGCCTTCTCTGAGTTAAAACAATGTTAAGTTTGGAAACGGCATGATATAGTTTTTGTTTTTGTTTTGTGTTTGTTTTTGTTTTATGGGCAGGAGATGGTCCATCTAGCTGTCATCCCAAACTGGTCACCGCAGTTTACAAAGGTCTATTTGGCTAACTTCATCTCAGTGTTTTCCAGGTACTGAAAGGCCTGGTTGGAAAAGAGAGGTCTCACAGTCTCTGTCTTTTCAAACAGGTTCCGTGACAGGCCCTTGCTGGTTACAGAGCTGAAAGCCAGCAGACAACAAGCCCACAATAGGGCTGCAGGGGTCCTGAGCATCTCCTCTGCACTGAGCCATCGGAGGACCTAGGCCTAGGCCTGTGAGCTTCGGAACAAAGCCCTCCAGCAGCCCCGTGCTGATTTCAGACTTCATAGGGGAAAGGTGGGAAGGTCTGATCTTGAGTGCTTTTGTTTGGTGTCTGAGGATTCGACGCGGGGCTGGAGCTGGGAACTTAGGTGGAGTTCACAGAAAACACATAATTTAGACTGTTCGTTTTCTCTAGGAAAAACACCCTGCTCTGTCATCCCACACCATCCTGAGCTCTTTGTTACGCTTTGCTTGCAAAGTTTTCTTTTAAATGTCACTCGAGAAGTGCCATTTCAGAGGAAAAGGAAAGAAATGATAGAGAATCAAGAGATATATTTTTTAGTCCACACCTTAATAAAGAGTGGTGCTTGTATAAAAGCATCTCAGTTAGCACTCGTTCAGCCAATCCCAAAATGTTTTACATGCATTAATCAGGTCTGTTATAAAGAAAGAAACATGTTAGCTGATTCTTAGCTTTCTATACAGTTTATGAGCGGTCTCCCTCCTGCGCCCGGCCCCGTTTGAAGGAAGGTTGCACCAGGTGGCAGCTGAGCGCTTCCTAGGAGGAAGAGAAGGGGCTATGGCAAAGTAATGATGCCTACAATCAAAACCAGTGCAAACAAACACTGGGTATTTGGTAAGCATGCTGGTGTCTTGGGTAAAATACCTGATGCGCTCTGTGATTTGGGTCTAACTGACTCAACCTTCAGTTTGATTTCTCGCTCCTCTGTAGGCTCCTTCTGGGCTCTAGGGATGTCAGATGGTGGGGGACACACAGAGGCAGAGAACACCTCAGGATGGCCGATGCAAAGAGAACTGACATCCTGAAGCCGCACTTGGGGCAAGCTTTTAAAATACATGTTCATAGTAACATATATTTACAGCCTCTGCTTTTCTGTTTTTGTTTTGTTTTGTTGTTTTTTGTTTTTTGAGATGGGGTTTCTCTGTGTAGCCTGGGCTGTCCTGGAATTGCTCTGTAGACCAGGCTGGCCTCGAACTCACAGCAACCCGCCTGCCTCTGCCTCCCGAGTGCTGGGATTAAAGGCATGTGCCACCACCGCCCGGCTGCCTCTGCCTTTCATTCACAAAGCCAAGTCTAAGCAAGAGCGTAGAGCGTGAGCTCTGGCTGCAGTTGTTTGAAAGCATGACTGGGTTACCTTCTCTGGAACGAGATAAATGCAAAGCAAAAAGCTGCTTTGATCATCCCAAGCAATAGTCGGGTCTTTTGCTGCCTAACGAGCAGGTGTCACTGGGGGTCTTCCTCAGGCCCTGTTGAGCACGGAAAGGTTATGAGGCAGTGGCCAGCGCAGGGGAGACAGTGTTTCTGTAATAAACTTGATATCGGCTTTCCAAAGCTCATCTGCCTTCTCTACTCTTGCTGAAATATAGATTCAGACACAAAAATCAGATTAATAACAGTGTAACTCACAGTTTTCAATTATAAATAGACACTAAAGTGAATCAAATATCTTGCCTAGAGTCCCTGTACTCCATAGAAAAGGTGAAATTTCTCTTCTCAGAGAAAGCAATGTCCTGTCATATAATCAATGGATATAATGAGTGAGTGAATTGGGAGTGTTTCCTTTCCTAGATAACACTAAGGAAGATGTCGTCACATCTGACCATATCAATCATTAAAACCAAAACAGGCAATCAAGAAAAGCCATTTCTGTTTCTTTATCAAGTAAACAGAAGAAGAATTGGAATACAACCTTTTTAGGCTAATTTACATTTTTGTTATTAGAAAACACCTAGATTTTTAGATTTTAAACAATCAAAATTTTACAATTTATATTTTAATGTGAAAAAGTCTCAAATATGCTTGGATTCTCCTGTAATTTGTGTGTGTGTGTGTGTGTGTGTGTGTGTGTGTGTGTGTGTGTGTGTGTTTCAACTTCATCTTTGGTAATTAAAAACAGCTACTTAACCTATAACCACTTTCTGAGATAGCTTTCAGACAATGTAAAATGCCAAGAAACACCTCATACCTTGGGTTGCAGGAGAGGAACATTTTACCTGTGCCCTGTGCTGAGGGCCAGAATCTCACCCAACTGGCACCTAAGCACAGTCTATGAAATGCTGCTATAGTCACTGACGGTGGTAATTTAAGACAATGCCAAGAAAAAGAAGAGTCAAGGGAAGACTAGCATCCTCTTACCTCAAGGACGCCCTTCGTTTATGATCTGAAGGGTCTGGGCATAATAGCAGGGGCCAGGCATACAGTCTCTAGATTGAAGCCAAAACCACTCTTCAGGATAACCATGGTAAACCCATGACATCAAGGACTGATTTTGAGCTAAGTCACTCACCAGAATGGAAGCCATTGTATGTTCACCTAAAACTAGATTTTACAAAAAAGGGCCATGGGGACAGAAGTCCCTCTGGTCTGTGGATCCTCTCAAGGGAGGGTGTGCAGAACCTCAGCACCGCCTCCCAGATCCCCAAGATGTGTGCAATTACATCTTAGAGGAGAGCTGGAGTTGGGAGGTCTCCGGGGCTTAGATAATGATGTGAAATAAATTGCAACGATTACCATGCGCTTTTTCCAGGAGATGGATTATGTAAATCCTGTCTGGGGACTTCAAGAATAAAAGGCAGAGGGATGTCCACTTTATAAAATTGCTATTAAAATGTGACCTAGAGTTGAGGACAAGGTTAATTATTGGTTTTTAACTGAAGTATCAATTCCACCTTAATATCAGCACTCAGGTCTTAAATATTGAAGCAAGTCACATTTTGCAGGGACAATTACCTTTGAATGAAGAATGGCAGGGCTCTGGTCCTTGCTGACCCTTGTAACTCCTGCAGCGTAACCCACAGCAACTCAGTTACCATGGCAACCAAGGACCACGCACAAGAATAGGCCAAGACCGTGAAATCTGATGTCATACTCTCATAAGATATAAATTGCAAATGATATTCTAAAGTAGATTTGTTCGGTGCGTGATCTAAATTCTAAATGAGCTGCAAGTGAGCACACGGCTCCCCGTGGGACAGACAGTGAAGGATTTCAAAGCCCACAGAGCCAGGAAACTTTTTACCAATCTAGTCAATGTAACCCAGAAATGGATGCATCGCAGGCAGTCTGGGCCTTTCCCTCCCCCACCTCACCTCCTTCCCTAAAAGTGACAGTCCAATACCATTCTTGAAAACAAAAGTTGACATTTTAAAGCTTTTCTATTGGTTTAACCCATTTTTTAAAAAATCCATAAGTGAATCTCATTCATCATAGAAATCTCGCAGACATTTGCCAAACTTCCAAGTCCATGCTCATCACGAAGCTTAACACTCATTCTTATCTCCCATCTTAGAAAATCGGCTTCAGTATTGTTGGTGGGGGGACTGTGGGGCCAACACTCCCAACTAGCTCTGCTATGGGGAAGTATTCACCTAAGTGATTCTAGCATTTCTTTGTCGCTGTCATCATTTCCACAAGTTTGAACAAGGCGCGAGGGAGGGGGGTGCTGCTATGGTGTTAGTGTATCAGCGTCCCTTTGCTGGGATGCTGTATCAGACGTGTATCAGACGTGTATCATCAGAGGTCCCTCTGCACGGGGGAGGAGGCATACATACACATGCATATGTTCCTGTGTGTATGTGAGGATGTGCACATATGGGTGCATGTGCACATCCGTGTGCACATTTGCAAGGGTGGAAGCCGGAGGTTGTTAACAGTTGCCCTCCTCAGCGGCTCTCCACTTCACACTTTGAGACATGGTCTCTCACTGAACCCGGAGCTCACTGGCTATGTAGACCAGATAGTTGACTATCAATGGCTTCTCTCCATCTTCTTCCCCAGGTTCAAGAGGGCCTAACCCCTGTGTTTCCAGGGCCTCTTGCACCCACTGTGGAGTTGACTGCGAGGCACCTCCCATCCCCACATCGTAGACAGATCTCTACAAACACTCTGCCTGCCGTTTCCCGGTGAATAAATGAGCATTTCTTACCCTTTCTTTCAGATCTATTTATAGTGCAGACATGAGCCCCAAGTCACTTCAGAGAACAAAGCAAAGCATATTTGCTCCTCGTCAAGGGGTATACTAGGGAAACACTGCCATCCTGAGAGCTGTTGTTTGTCCTTTCAGACACTGAAAAGACAAACTTAGAACACCTGTTGGTCAACCGTGAGTTTATGTAGGGGCTCGGTGCCTTTACATGACACAGTCCTTGAATCAAGCGCACAGTTTGTAAAGGAAATCACACACCAAACATGCCTCACAAGTAAGTTAGTAAAGGTATGAGGAAAGGCTGCACAGCCTGCCACAGCAGATCTATGGGGCGCATAGGTACAGCTCTCTAAAGGAGGGCCCGGGGTCCTGTCAGAGAACATGGGAAAGGGCCCCACACAGGCACGACTGCACGTATGTAGAGCCTAGAGTGAGAGGGTGTGGCTAGGGTTCTTAAAGGGTGTCTGAGAGGGGGCATGGGTCACAGCAGCAGTGGCTACAGTCCTCCAATGCCTTCAAAACGAGGGAGGCTTGCCACAGCTCTCTTTCTTTCTCCCTCACTCTTTCTTTCCCCTCTTCCAACTTTATCCCACAGCGTGGGCCAGTCTGGTGACAGCGAACTCCAGAGAGCTCCAGCAAAAGTGCAGGAGCAGAACAGCTGTTGGCTGTTGTAGCCTTGTTCCTCAACCTGACAGCAAACACCGGTGGGCTGTTTTGGTTGACAGGAACCCAGGTGTGGTTCACTTGCTTGCCCTTGGCCTGAGCTTGAAGTCAGTCCAACTACAGGGGCACTGGAAGAGAAGGAAGGAATCTGCTTCCAGGTCACTCCCACAGATAGATCTTGTAAGTGGAAATAGTTCTTCTACCTGGCAAACAATCCAAGATGGAAGAAGGCCAAGATGGAAGTCACACACATTTACAGCTCCACTCAAAAATGGAACCCCAGCACCTTTGACCTCAGCACTGAGGAGGCAGAAGCAGGGAGAGTTGTTTGAGTTTGAGGCCAGCCTGATTGATCTACACAGTGAATTTCAGGACAGCCAGAGTGAACTGGTCTCAAAAAAGAAAGGAAAGGAAAGGAAAAAAAAGAAAAAGAAGAAAGAAAGCAAAAACAAAACAAAAGAAAAAGAACATTCCATAACATTGGCCATTTTCTTTGTTAGTTGAGGGCTGTGCCCTAGATGGCCCCGTACCCCCCCACACACACACAAAAAAAATTACCAGCATTTTCAAATAAGTGTCTGGCTGGTGCCGTAATCCCTAGGAGCGGAAGATGACAATGGTGCCCTCCACGGTTACAGCAGTGACTCTAGGTAACCTTTACCAGGCATTTATTAAACCCTGGGAACAGTATTAAATTCACTATTTACTTTAGTTCTCATAACAGCCGTGTGCGGTGGCAAGAACTGTCTTCCCTACAGTGGAGCAAAGAGTAGGTTAAAGCCCAAAGGCAGCAAAGGACACTGGGAGGCAGCCCTGACTCCCGCGCATCTCTCCCCGGCTCCCACTCGTTTAGCCCCATGTATGTTGCTTTCCTCCTGTATCTATATGCTCCCGTGACCTTATTTAATTATGGTCCTCCCAAGCACTTCAGAATAGACTCAGCATTCACAACGCTCTGGAGAGCGGAAACAATATGACAAAGAAGGGTGCTCAATGGGACCTTACACCAGCCATCGCACACGCTCAAGATTAGCTAGCCCTCGGGGCGCTAAGTGCTGTTGTTGCTGAAGAGTCGAGAAAATTGCCCATTCACAAATTGAATCGCAGACCTGCAGTCCCGACCCTGAGGTGTGTGATCTCATCCAGTGCTGAGCACCGGTCCGCCGCCCTTCTGTGTTCTCAGTAGTGCAGCATTGTGAAGCCTGCCAGACACGGTTGACAAAACTAGCTGTGCACAAAAGCCAACTCTCAGAGGACAATACATGGAATTCTCACTGAAACTCGACACAAAAATAATAAATTTGACACCACAGTGAATAAACACAACAATGTAGAAACTGCTTTCAAAGAGCAGCTAAGACTGAATTTGAGAGGCTAGGAAGGAGACAGGAAGGCTCTGACTGCCTGGTTCACAGGTGAGGTGTGCTCAGCTCCGTTCTACAGCGATAGCTATGTTTCTGTTTACTCCAAAGGCACAAAGGCCTTTGTGCAAGTATCTCATGCCTGAGAGGCACTGGGACACGGGGAGTGTTATTACACAAATCTCGGATGAGCCAGCAGACACTTTAAGACATCCTTTCCCTGAGCAGGCATACAGAGCAGCCTCTTGGTCCTCGGCGCTGGTCATGACCACTAGCAAGATTCAGGAGAGAGCACTGTCACTGCAACAGGAGAGCAGACACTGAGTTCCATGAAAGCATGGGCATTGTGCCAAGACTCGGCAACAAGGAGGAGCTGGAAGGGAAGGAGCCTTCTCAGGACTGTGAAAAGACGTTGATGTGCTGGGAACCTAAGCCAGACCCTGACGGATGGGAGGGGAGAGGCACGGAGAGAGTGTGTGCTAAGGTTAGAGAGATGGGACGTCTGCATGTTCCAGGCGTACACACTAAAGACAGGATCCAACCTAAGTCGACTCACCGGCCTCCCTCATCATGTTGTATTTCTCTTTACTTTAGCACAACATACACGTTTTCTCACTTGCTTGGGCTGTATAGCTGATGTGTGCCTGGGGGACATAATGTGAGGCCTCTGGAAATAATTAAACCAAAATAAGGGTACACACACACACACACACACACACACACACACACTCTCTCTCTCTCTCTCTCTCTATCTCTATTTTTTGGTTTTCAAGACAAAGTTTCTCTGTGTAGCCTTGACTGTCCTGGACTCGTTTTGCAGACCAGGCTGGCCTCGAACTCACAGCGATTCACCTGCCTCTGCCTCCCGAGTGCTGGGATTAAAGATGTGCACCACCACACCTGGCTCTTCTCTCTCTCTTTTAAACAGAGACCCCTCTCATCATTTCTAGCCACAAGGCAACCATTGAGCGGTGCTGTCTATGAACCAGGAAGCTCTCACAGGACTGTAAACCTGATGGTTCCTCAGGCTAGGGCTTGTGGCTCCCAGCACAATGCAGAACATGTGGCACTAAACTCCACTTAGTGGGCAGTGTCCCCACTCCAGCAGCCCAAACGGACTAAGACCATCTGCTTAGTATTCTCTTTGATTTCACATTTGTTCCAGTAAATCTGCAGCCTATCAGAGTCATAAGAGGAAAACCTAGATGGCTGCACATGATAGGGGAATCCATGCCACTCCCTCAGAAACACAGGTCAGGAACAGGACTCCGTCACTCGTTGCCTTTCCCAGTGTGAGGAGAGCTCTGTTCCCTACCGCTCTGACTTATGATGCCTCTGTGGACACAGTTTTCTCTCCCACTGGGTGGGCACTGCACTGAGACCCTCTCCTGCACAGCTGCTACAGTTAAGATGTGAAATGTCCCCACAGGCCCCGAAGGTTAGAGCATTTGGTCCCCAGATGGGAGTTGTTTTAGAGGGTTGAGGAACCTGTAGGCTTTATCAGCCACCCAAATGCAAGCAAACTCACGATGCCTTTCCGGCCATGGATATAGCCCGTAAGAACATACAGACATATTCAATGTCAGTAGCCATCAACAGAAAAAAAACACAAATAAAAACTACACCTAGAGTCCATCTCACCCCAGTCAGAATGGCAGCATGCAAAAAAGCAAGTAACAATGCTGCAAGACTGTGGGCAGGAAGGAGCCCTTATACACCGTTGGCGTGGATGCAAACTAGTCCAGCCACCATAGAAATCAACATAGAATGTCCTCAAGAAACAAAAGTAGACCTACTGTGTGATGCAGCTATACCCTTCCTGGGTGTTGATACAAAAGACTTGAAGTCAGCATGCCCCAGAGTCGTCGCCCCACTATTCACAGTGGCTAAGTTACAGAGCCAGGCTAGGTGTTCTACAGAGAAACCAATGAAGAAAGTGCAGTATATATGCACAACAGAATCTGACTGAGACATACGGACGAGGGAACATGGAGCTGGAGGCATGGCTTAGTCGGTGAGGGCCCGAGTTCAGATCCCCGTATCCACGTACAAAGCTGGGTGCAGTGGCATGAATATCATACCCAGCATGAGAGAGGCAGAGACAGGACAGTGCCTGGGGCTTGCTGGCCAATCAGTGTAGCTAGCGGGCAAGTTCCAGGTTCAGACCCCCGTCTCAAAAAAAAAAAAAAAAAAGTCAGTAGCAACTAAGGGAGCCACTGAACATTAACCTCTGACTCCACATGAGTGAGCGTACACGTGTCCATACGCCCATGCACATACGTGCACATACACAGATACAGACCCACGGAGCAAAGAAGAAAGAAGCTGGGAACTGGGCGTGGAAAACGGATGCAATTGGAAAAGAAAAAATCACATTAAGCAAAATATAAGTCAGTCTCAGAAAAGCAGATGCCACCTTTCTTTTGCTTTGGGGCCTTCATTTTATAGACACATAAAATCAAACATATGCAGATGACATGAAAGACAGAGAGTCAAGACTCTATCTGGGAACAAAGGAGAATAATGGGGTGAGAGAGGAATGGACAGAGGCCAGAACGGGAGTCACTCAAAGCACATTTTATACTTCCATGAAACTGGCCTCATGTAGTCCAGTGCAATAAAATTAAAAGACCTTTACTTTAAAAAAAAAAAAAAATGTGAATCACTGGCTTTGGAGACAAAAGTCCAGAACAGCCTTTTGTCTGCTTTTCCCTACCAAATAGTTCTTAAGCCTCTGAAACCTACTTAAAGCTTGTCTTCCTCAGAACCACAAAAACATAAAACGCTGTGTGCTTCAACCCTGAATCGTGAGTTTGAGCTTAACCTGTTTGGAGCACACTTGTGTGACTTCACAAGAGACAGCAGGCAGGGTCCACTGCTGCTGCGGCTCCAGAGAACAGGCAGCCTGAGGCCCTGGGCTGCAGCACCATCTTCGCCTTCTATGGGATATTTTCCCTGTTGTTTCCCCCAAATACTAAGGCATTGTCTCCACTCTGCCCCCACAGTAAACTAACACCTACCTCTTTTGACAGCTTTCTGGTTTGTTTGTTTGTTTGTTTATTTGTTTAGCCAGGTTTTAATTCTAAAAACGAATTTATTTATGATCCTTTTCAGCTAAAGAATTGATCAGACTTAGTCAACCCAGAAGCAGAAAGTCTCAAATGGTATATACTCACTTATATCTGCATACTAGCCCAAGGGGCATGTCCCACGAAAGCCTTCACTTACCAGGAAACTGGGACAGAGGGGAGGGCATCCTATTGGGACTCTAGATGAGAGAAGCATGGGAGAATAGCAAAGTAGAAGGATCCAGAGGGTCCTAGAAACCTACAAGTAGAACATTATGATAGGCAGATTTGGGCCCAGGGGTCCCGCTCAAACTAAGGCACCAGCCAAGGACAATACAGGCGGTAAATTTTAAACCCCTACCCAGATCTAGCCAATGGTCAGAACATTCTCCACAGTTGAGTGGAGAGTGGGATATGACTTTCTCATGTACTCTGGTGCCACACATTTGACCATGTCCCCTGGAGGGGGAGACCTGGTGGCACTCAGAGGAAGGACAGCAGGTTACCAAGAAGAGACTTGATACCCTATGAGCATATACAGGGGGAGGTAATCCCCCTCAGGAACAGTCACAGGGGAGGGGAATAAGGGGAAAATGGGAGGGAGGGAAGAATGGGAGGACACAAGGGATGGGATAACCATTGAGATGTAACAAGAATAAATTAATAATAAAAAAAAGAACAACAACAACAAAAAAAGAATTGATCAGACTTACACCTCCCATTTTTGTTGTCTCTACACAGTATCCACCTCAGTGGGTTTTTATTTGTTTGTTTGTTTTTACTACTCAACTATTTAAAACAAGGAATTTCCAAAATTTGTGGACAAATGGATTGAACTAGAAATGATCATAACGAGTGAGCTAACCCAGAAGCAGAGAGACTCAAATGGTATATACTCACTTATAACTGGACACTAGCCCAAGGGGCAGGTCCCATGAAAGTCTTCACCTACCAGGAAAGTGGGACAGAGGTGAGGACATCCTATTGGGACTCTAGGTGAGAAAAATATAGGAAAATGGGGAAATAGATGGATCCAGAGGGTCCTAGAAACCTACAAGAAGAACAACTATGATGGGCAGATCTGGGCCCAGGAGTTCTGCTCGATCTAAGGCACCAACCAAAGACAATACAGGCTGTAAACTTTAAACCCCTACCCAGATCTAACCAAGGGACAGGACATTCTCCACAGTTAAGTGGAGACTGGGGACTGACTTTCACACGAACACTGGTGCTCCATATTTGGCCATGTCGCCTTGACGGGGAGGCCCAATGGCACTCGGAGGAAGAATAGCAGACTACCAAGAAGAGACTTGATACCCTAGCATCATATTCAGAGGGAGGAGGTCCCCCTTGGTCACAGGGGAATGGGGTAAAAGTGGGAGGGAGGGAGGATGTATGGGATGGGATAGCAAATGAGATGTAATATGAATTATTTTATTTTTCAATAAAAAACATGTTAAAAATAAAAATAAATACTTAGAAAAAAAAAGAAATGGCATTTGTGCTGTTTACAAAGTACTCAGACGATTTGTTACAATAACACAGACGAACAAAAATACTATTTACCTATAACTCTGTCTTTACCCTAACTTCAATTTATATCCCCCTCAAAACTTAATTGTTGCCATACAAAATCAGAAGAAAGGTGGGTAAAGGGAAGGGATGAGGAAAGGGAAGATTCTTCTGAGCCTTCAGCTGTGCTGTGGTGCTGGATCAGCAGAGCCCAGCTAAATGGGTCAACTGATGCCAACCACTGTGGTACTAGTGCTGAGGAAAAGGAAATGGGGCTGGGCTCCTGGACACTAAGCTGAGCAGGATGTGTGTGGTGGACAGCCCAGGGGAGGAAGGGAAACCCGTGCAGGGTGGCTGCTCACCTGGCACTTGGCTCACCTGCTGGCACTGAGTTACCACAGCACACTGAACTTGAAGAGTTCCCAAGACACCCAAGTAGAACTTAAGTGTCTTCCCCACTAACCTCCACCAAGGCAGGCGAGTCTTCCCTCTGGCTTGGAAGAACAAACCAGGAAAAAAAAAAATCTAGGAGGGAAAATGTGTTTTTCTCATGCCTCTCCTTTGTGCTAAAGGCCAAGTTTTCTGTGTTTGTACAGCCTTTACGAGATATTTTACTGACAACACCGTCATCTCCTGTAAGAACTGGCTTGCCGCAAAGATGCGCAGACCAACGCTGCAGAGATGGGAAGAGCCCCCATCCCCCACCCCCACCCATGTAGTCACGCCATAGGTCTTTGTTACTGTCATTATAGTACATTTTTCAATTTTGCTTCCAGTAGCTTTTATGGCTATCTATCCATTTTCCTCATTGTATGGAGGCCTCATGGAGACAAGATCCTTCTTCTGATCTTACACCTCAGGAGATCCAGGGAAATGCTCTACCTTAGACTGATGGTGGAGATCGGCTGAGAAAGCTGACTGAACATTAGGAAAGTTGGCAAAGAGACAAAGAAGGCATTTCAAGTAAGGTGAGAGCGTGCTCCGGGTGACTTTCACTTGTCTGCAGACAGAAGTGTTCAGACACCAGGTTGGTCATGTACTCAGCCTGCAAGCTTTGTACACACGCCAGGAAGGAGCAAGATAGCAAAGGAAGCAAAGATACCGTATCCTGAGTACTCCAGAGAGCCTTCTGGCTCACCTGCCTGGGTGCTGACTCAGCCCAGTGACTCTTTCGCCAAATTGCACAAGCCACACAGTCTCAGTCTCTCTGTGATAGGTTTAACACAATCCCATGGACTAGAAATATTATACATAATGGAAAAAGATGTCTCACAATTTGCGGTCCTAGGTATCAAGACACTAACAGATTAGGAGCCTGGTAAGACTTCTTCGTGCATTGAGGGAAGGGAATGTGGTGATGAGAACGCCCACAGGGGAAAGGGCTCAGGACCTAACACACCCCCAAAGCCTTTCTCTCTCTGCTAGCACCCCACGTGAGGACTGCATCCTGCAGATTTGGAGAGGGATGGAAACTTTCAGACCATAACAGCCTCCTCCTGTGCTCAAGCAAGAAGGCTTGAAGAAATACACGTTCCTCCTCACCATCCTCCAGGGCGTTCTGCTGTTTCCCAAAGCCAGAGCAGAAGAGTGAGAGACGACGCTCCAGCTGAGGAGAGAGCCAGCTCACGGGAGTCCGAGTGCACATGGCAGTGGACAGGAAGGGTCTGGTGAATCCAAGGTGAAGCTTGCCTTCTCTTGGCTCCCAACCAGTTTGAGATACTCCAGGGTGGGGTGGCCTCTTCCGACAACTCCCCGAATGCAAAATCGTCTCTGCATCAGAGAAGCCTCAGCCTTAGAATTGCTCTGGATGGCCTGGTAGGGCCTTCCACTTACATGAGAGGAAGAAGCTGTCTCAGGTCTGTCACCTTTACCTGGACACCAGAGCCTGGCCCTGTGAAGTCCCTTCCGTGGCCCAGATCATTCCTGGACCAAGCACATGAGGGTTTCCTTTGTGCTTGAATTTCTCTGTGATTCCACCAAGAGGAAGTCCCCCTCCCTGCTGCACGGCTGCCAGGGAAGATAATAGGAGCCTATAAAACTCCTTCCAAGTATAAAAGCATGTTGTAGTACATAATAATTTCAATGGCCATTAGGTTTTTTTTTTTTTTTTTCAGAGTTGCTTGGGAAGTAGTGGTTTACCCAAATTTCTGAGCTTGGGATAATTAAAGAATAATTAGGCTGTCTTGCCCCAGGCACCTGGGCACCAGTGTTAGACACACACAGAGCGTGGCTAAGCTGAAGTGCTAGTTGACTCTGGGAAATGACAGGCTTGCTTTGCAAGGTGTAATGATGTCGTTGCTGCAGAGTTCACATCGCTCAACGGCCCCAGAGCTTTCCCTTCAATGCTGGATAACTGTTCAAATCAGAGTCTGCAATGGCCCAGGAATGTTTAATTCTTTACATATGGGCATGTTATCTTTACACCCTTGATTATTTTCTTAATCTACTTTCCAGCTTACTTATTTTATCAGCTGAAAAGCTGGAAAATATTCTTATGACCGAATACTTGGCTGTTTATTATTTTACTTATTTTTTTTTTAGCCAAACCCTATGATAACATTCTAATTTGATAATGTTCTACTAAACACATTAATAGATGGTGGGAAAGGAAAACAATTCGGGAACGTTTTAGAAGTTTTTAGTCAAATGCATCCTCTAGCATAAAGCACTCTTGTTTGGCTTTTCGGGCATTTGGTACATCTGTGACAAATGATTTATATTCATAAGCTCTAGGGCTATCAAACGTGCACATTTGGCGAAGCATAAGCTAGAAGGGATGTCACGGGATTAATGTTCAAAAGCAACATTATTAAAGCCAAAACTCACATTGGCCATGCATAGTGGCACTTGCTGTTATCCCAGCACTTGGGAGGATGAGGGAAGAGGGTAGCCACAAGTTCAAGCCTAGCCTGAACTACATAACGACACCCTGTATAGAAATAAAACAAAAACAAGCAGGTGAAGAGAAGAAAAAAGAAAGAAAGAAAGAAAAGAGCCAACAAACAATAACAAAAAGCCTCTATGCCCTGAGTCCAACATTTCTTGTTACACCAGCAAATCGCTTAGTTTGCCTTCTTTTTTTTCCTGAGAATGGAGAAACTGAGGAAATAATGTTCATTTGTCCTAGTAGTACCAACATGATTAACTGTGCCCAGAGAAAGACGTCAACAGAGTCCTGGAAGTAAGTCAGAGCTTGGGTTCTAAGCATGCCTCATCCATAGTAAATCTAACTTACTTGCCATCTCATGTGTAATGAAACTGGACCTTTCTATGCATGCATATTTTCTTTTGTTCTTACTTTTTGTTACATTTATTTATTCGTATGCATGGGGAGTGCTCTATCTGTCTGTCTCTCTCTCTCTCTTTCTCTCTCTCTCTCTCTCTCACACACACACACACACACACACCTCTCTCTCTCTCTCTCTCTCTCACACACACACACACACACACACACACACACACACACACACACACATACCAGGCCACAGTATACATGTGAGGGTCAGAGGAAAGCACCTACCCACTGCAAGATCCTGCCAGCCTTAAAGTATATGCGATGTGATGAGCTTTTCCACTGTTAGGATTTAGGCTACTACCTTTTTTTTTTTTTTAATTTGGTTTGGTTTGGCTTTTTTTCTTTTGTTTTTCAAGACAGGGTTTCTCTGTGTAGCCTTGGTATTCTGGCCTCACTATGTAGACCAGGCTGGCCTCGAACTCACAGTGATCCGCCTGCCTCTGCCTCCCGAGTGCTGGGATTAAAGGCGTGCGCCACCACGCCCGGCCTATGCTACTAGTCTTGTAAGGTAATCAAAAAGACATTGCTATGAAGATAACCACACTAACCCACCCTGAATAAAAATTCTTATATTTTGACTTCCCAAAATGTAAATTTCTGTTACCCCCCCCCTTTTTTTTTTTTTTGCAGGGAGGGGGGTAGCAAAATTATTCCAGAATTCAAATTTTAGCTTACATTTTTAGGAAGTAGCTATAGAGGTGGTAAACATCTATGCTGAGATCTAAAAATAAAAAACTGAACAGGGCACAGTGGCGCATGCCTGTAATACCAGCACTTGGGGAGGCAGAGCCAGGAGGATCTCTGAGTTCGAGGCCAGGCTAGACTACAAAGTGAGTCCAGTACAGGCAGGGCAGCACAGGGAAACACTGTTTTGAAAATATAATAACAATAATAATAAATAAAAGTGGAAGCTGAGGAACCCCCAAATCAGCAAGGCTGAGTAATATTGCTACTCAACTCTGTTCCCTGGGGAGATGAAAGCACCATAGGCCGTCTTCCTAAGGACCAAATGACAAACCGAGGGGCTATTCCTCACACGTTCACGGGTAGCCAGTGGGTGGGAGCCCAGTGACCAGGGGCAGGGACTGTGGGAAGCCTCACCTTGTCAGATCTATCCTGAGAGAAGATGACAGAAAACCAACCCTTCTTTCTAAAGGAATTCTAGCCTGCGTTTTGTATTTTTCTACAGGTCACGAGTACAAATACCAGCAAAGACAGACAGGACTCTGTTCTTTCTCATGTCTCTCTCAGCAGAGCGTGTCCAGTCACTTCTCCTTAGCACTGAATACCTCGTGGTACTAAGCCTGCTTTCCTGCTCACTTAATCCGTATATCAGTGCGTGTATCTTGTCATTTTCTACATGGAAGGATTTTCCCTTCTGTTCACCAGGCATGTACAGCCTTCTTGCACTTTTACCTCACTGTTTCTAGGCTGTAGACACCTACTTTCCTAGAAGAGACTGAAATATCCTAATAGCTTATCACCCAGTGAAGGTTTGTTGAATGAATGAATGAATTAATTAATTAATTAAAACTTATGTGACTTGCCTCTTGACTTCCTCAATTCTTTCATATTGATGAAATGAGTAGATGACAGTGTCTTCTCAAAGCCTTTAACACCATCGTCCCTTGTAGATGCGTCGCTCCAGTCTCGGTTTCTGTGGTCACGTGGCTTTCTTCCCCGTGTCTTCATCCTCGCTTGGTATTTCATCCTTTGGAAAAGGGACTCCAGTCATATTTATTATACTGGGACTCACATTAATCACCTCATGTTGATGCCGTTAACCTCTGAGAGACTGTGTTTCCAGACCAAGTCACACCAGGAACAAGGACTTAGTGTGTCCTACAGGAGGACACCACAGTTCAAGTCCCCAAACAGGCTGTTTCTTACCAGAAGTGAGCACGCTTCCAATCCTGCCCAGAGAACACTAACAGCAGACCTGAGGGCAGCGGTGTGTCAAGCAAATGACCCCTCAGTAATCACAAAAGTGCCTGTTCCAAACAAGCCGACCACAAACCTTACCAGAGGACCTGAGAAGAAACAGCCTCTGTGCCTTTAAAAAGTTACAGACCAAACTTAGCAGGATTTTCAGAAGATATGAGAAGATGAAAGACTGAGCACATGATAATTATCTCTCATGAGGTAGTTAGGCCTCCATGGCCAGCGGCCCTCGGGCTGGCCTGTTATTATGCCATGCTTGAATTATTGTGTGTGAGGAATGCTGGCCCGGCTTCAGCGTGCGTGCTCTGGGACTGCTGGGGATGAAGCCTGCTATCTGAGCAATGGTGGGAGGTGCACAAAAGATCCACACATATACAGCACTGGGGCTTTGAGTGGAGGGAGAGCAGAGAGAAAGAGAGAGAGAGAGAGAGAGAGAGAGAGAGAGAGAGAGAGAGAGAGAGAGAGAGAATGGCAGAGCCAGGGTACTTCAAGAGTGTACAGCTATTAGGGAATGTTAGGGACGCGAAAAGGGAGAAAGGACACTAACCATAGGAGAGAGAAAATGTTTGACAACTTTTATTTTTGAAGGGAAAAATAAGGAAATGGAAAATAACTATGGGAGGCTGAAGGAGAAAAAGAAAGAAGAGGAGAGATGCCCATGTGTACCCTACAGGTCTGAGGGGACCTTCTGGGGCAAGTGGCGTCTCTCAGAGCGAGAAACTATTGGGACTGGTCACAACTGCAAGCCTTAGCCTCTGATCCATGAGGACCCTGAGAAATGCTCATGCTGTGGGCATACCTGTGAGTGGTAATTAAATCACCGAGATTACCACAGGAGCAAGGCCGAGGAGGCAGCCAGGGTCGGCAGTGTGAGTAGTCAGGAGGGGAGGGTAGCCAGAGTGCACACTGTATTTTAGGAAATACAATTATCAAGAGCCCGTCTGAAGGTGGGAGTAAGGGATGGGAGTAATCCACTCTTCTGTGAGACTGACCAGAGCCAGAAGAAAACTTAGAGCCAAGTTTGGCTTGTTTTTCTTGGCTTCTTGCTAGGCTAAGAAGCTGCTAAAAGCGAGGTCGGGAGGCTTTGGGGAATCAGAGCTATCTGAGAGGTTGTGAGATGAAGGTACTCTGGGGAATCTCAATCAGACTTTAAAGTTCTGGGCATTTTTCTCAAGTTGTCACCTCAAGCCTCATCTGTGGTGCCATGCAGTGAATGGCAGAATCCCCAAGAGGCGTGCATGAAAACGTATGGCCGTGGAGAATTCCAGAATTCAGAAACCCCAGGTATGACACTGGCTTATTTTCTGAACTTTTCTGACATGGAAAGTAAACCACCCCGTTTGCAAGCGCCCCCACAGATTTGTGTAGCAGTGTTGCTTCCTGTGTGTGAACTCTTTCAAGTGACTTTTTTCGAAGCAGAACCTCGTGTTTTCATTTACGGCTCCAGCTGTTCTTCTGGGTGTCACCAGTGCACAGAGGTTGTCCAAGACACAGCAGCGCCAAGTGGATGCTGCTAACGCAGCTTACTGGGGAACAGGAAAAGGGAAGCCCGGGGGGAATTACTCCGAATGAGTCCCCAGAGCATACCCGTAACTCTTTTGCCCATAGTTGAACAATTATGGGAGGCGTAATTTCATATTAACCCCCCTCCTTTGTAGCCTGACCATAGAATGCCAGAAGGATGACAGTCTGCTAAGAGCCATGTGAGGGGACAAAGAAAGCTTGTCATGTGACACATCCAGTAGGACTCAAAGCAAGAACTCGGATATTGATCAAAGACAGATGGACACTAACAAACCTCCAGAGAAGTAGGAAGTAGTTTTTTTCTTTAAAGCCACAGGTGGTATCTGGCCTCCTCCTTACCTCCAACACACCTTGGGCTGAGGAAGAGGCATTGTTGGTCAAAGGCTGCTTTTTTTTTTTTTTTTTTTTTTTTTTTTTTTTTTTTTTTTTTTTTCTTAAAACGATGTTTCAGAGTCGTTCTGAACCCGGTAGGATTGAGAAGATGGGTGGGATGGTGGGAACTGTGGAAGGTGAATGTGTGAACAAGGAGTGGCAGCGCACCTTTACTTGGCCCAGGGGTAGAGATGTCTGACATCTCTCAGTGTCTATCAGCTTCTGGCCCCAAGTGTAGACTTGCTTGGATTTGTGGCTAAACGCCTACAATTTGAGAATGGTACAATGGAGGCACCAGCTGAGGATACGACGTACCCGTGAGGTCTTGCCAGTCCTGAGCAGGGGCGGAGGCAGAAGTCCCAGGCAGTGGACAGGGTGATCTGCTTCATATAACAAGTGTGAGCCAGTGCGCTGATGATGCACAGGTGAACAGCTGGGATTGTGAAGAAAAGCATGGCTGCCCGCTTTGGGGAAAAAATGCACAACAAAAGAGAAACGCGCAAAAAGCCGTCCCGCTACAAAACCTGTGGGGTGCCCCCAGACAGCAGGTGTTGCTTTCTCTGTTGAAAATGTCCAGAAAATAACCAAGTATACACTTGCAAAGTGACTGCTCGAAGTAAATATAAATATTCTTGTCATCCTTTCAAAGTGCGTATGTGTGTGAGTGTGTGTGAGTGTGTGTGTGTGTGTGTGTGTGTGTGTGTGTGTGCCTGCGCGCGCACGCGCGCGCGCTCAGGCATGGAAATGCTGTAGCTGTAGCATGCATGCAGAGGCCAGAGGTCAGAAGGTAACTCTTGCAAGCCAGCTTTCACCTTCCACCTTGCTGAGCTGCTCTTGTTTCTGCTGTTGGACCATGTACTCCAGGGTAGCAGCCCAGGACATGCGTGTTCTCCTGTCTCCACTTCCCATGTCATGTTAGGATTGGACGTGTTGGGATTGGACGTGTTGGGATTATTGATGCAGGCAACGTTCAGCTTTCTACACGTGTCCTCATGACAGAATTAAGGCTCTCAGGGGAATATACTAAGAAATTTTACCCACTGAGCCATCATCTCTCCTGACCTCTTTTTTTTTTTGTAACTAAAAAACCAATAATAATAATAAAATCTTTCTGATAGAGTGGAATGTCCTCTTATTTTTCTTTGTTGTTGTTGTTGTTTGTTTGTTTTTTCGAGACAGGGTTTCTCTGTGTAGCCTTGGCTGTCCTAGACTCACTCTGTAGACCAGGTTGGCCTCGAACTCACACTGATCCACCTGCCTCTGCTTCCAAGTGCTGGGATTTAAGGCGTGCGCCACCAGGCCTGGCTGAATGTCCTCTTCTTTTGTCTCCTGTCCCATCCCATGTGGTCAGGAGTAGCCGCTTTGAGAACTCCATTCATGTGTTTACTGATCACGTCCCATCCACAGCTACAGATTAGTCCCTCTAAAGTGCTGTGGCACCGTGCTGTGGCACACCGCATACTTCTGCATCTCCCCGTTTGAGGTCCGACAGCACACTTTTTACATCTGTAGGGGCTGCTTCACGGCCACCTGACCTAGTTATTATGGACACATTCTGCTTCGTTGTACAGATACGCACCTCACCCCGTCCTCCTGGCCACTGCGCCCTCATTTTAGCTGTGTGGTGTCAACATGTCACGTTTCTGGTCCATTCACGGTGCTGCAATGAAAGCCCCTGCTTACATGGCCCTTGCATGGCTGTGAGTGTGTCTGGGATTGATGCCTGAAACTGCATGTCTGGCACACAACAATGGCCACTGAGCTCCCTAAAATTATTTAGCCAATCTATAATTTCTGCAAAACACAACAGGGCTTTTTTTTTTTTTTTAGATTTCCAACAAAAGCAAAATTGGCCATTCAGTTGGCTAAGCTGTACGGTTGCCTGGCAATTTAGACTAACGATTTTATGAATGATGGCCCAGATAAGAGCAAACCTCACACAACACACATCGTACTTGAGGCTGACGGCACTCCTGCTGGCCAGCACTCAGACAACCCCCTCTGAGGTAGTTTTCATGTCATGATAACCACAGGGGAAATGCTATGTACCTCTCCTGGCTCCTGTGTGCTTTTAGCAAGGAAATAAGAATGTGGTATGTCACTTCGAACAAAGCAGTTCCACAAGCCAGGATGTGGATCTCCACGTCTGTGGCTTACCATGGCCCAGCAATTTTTCTGGAAGAGGACACTGCAAGCAAATCTCAGTGTGGTGGCGAACAGGGAGCAGAGATGCAGCCAACCCTAGGATGACATAAAGCTGGATTCAAACTCTGAGTTATTTTATAGAGGATGCTGTGGCACATACTTGGAAGGTGTGGCCGTTTGTTACAGCAGCACAGTCTTGCTTATCCTAACTCGTACATAGCTTCAGAACGCAGAGGCCAGAGGACGGTGGCAGCCACGGCGAGGCTGAATGAGAAACCGCTGTGTGCACTCAGAGACCATGCTTCCAAGGCTGTGCTGGCTCCGGTTCAGGGATTAGCTTTTTTATAACCAAAAATCAAGAAACTCTGTGATTCATTTTTGCTTAAAAACAACAATTGTACATTGTAAGAACTGGCTGCATGTATCTCCAACCATGTCACACATACACTCATGTTACATGTGTCTCTAGCCATGCTACACACATGGACATGCGACGTGTATCTCCAGCCACATTATACATGTACTGCATGTCACACACACACACACACTACATGTTGCTGCAGAATGAAGCAGGTGAAACCCAGTGTTCCAATTCAAGTGAAAGACAAGAAAATGGTCCGGGTGTGTGCAAAACCATCCTTCTTAGAAGTCTAGAATTAGAACCCGTGGTTTCAAGAGAGGTGTGTATTTGTTCCCACATCTGTGAGCATCACATTAGACTTGGTCATGTCTGTTTGTGGTTGTTGTTTTCCTTTCTGTAATTAAAAACAGGATGGGATTTTATAATTAGCATTCATTTACTATTACTTGGAAAAGGATTAAAGGTTTGGTGAGGTGGCTCGATGGGGAAAGGTACAAAGCCAAGGCTGATGGCCTGAGTTCAGTCCCTAGGGCCCATTTAGTAGAAGGAAAGGGTCAGCCATAAGTTGTCCTCTGATCCCCATACACACATAAATAAATGTAATTTAAACCTTGTTAACGAAGAAGGCTTAAGACGCTCAAGGGACTTCTGAGCTGCTCTTACCTTCAACTTTAACTCACTGGGAATTAAGTTTGGACACTGAGCGGTTATGATGTGGTCCAGCTCAGGCACTCCTGCGTCTGTGACCACAGCTGTGGTTTTAGTTGTATGCTTTTTGAGAAGGGCTGTTCTCTCCTCAATCCTGTGCCATCCTCACTCTTAATGTTTAGTTTTAAGTTGTCCTTCCTCTATAAAATAACACGAATAGTAATAGTGAAGGTATTTTTGGCAAGTTGTTTTGGTATTATATTTGACAAAATAAACAGCTGGAAATGCTTTTAAAAAACAGTAAAGTGTCTTTTAAAGATGGCAAGGCTATACGGCTTGGAGTTCTTTAAGAGAAGAGCTTGTTGGAGCATGAGGGATTGGGACTGTGGGGAAATTACATTTGTTCACAATTAGGTGTCTTGGTAGTCGGGAGTGAGAGAAGGCAGCATGCAAGGACCATGAGGATGGATAGCCTGACAGGAGCTCGATGACAATTCACTCATATGTCTCAAGCACGAACTACGTGCTAAGCTCCCCTTATATGAAGTCATGGTATTGTATTATGAAAGGGACACTCGAAAAGCACAATGCTTGACTCTCCAGGTCAGAAAGCCCTCAGGCAAACTGTACACCAGCTGTGGAAAAGTGCTTCCTGGTTCAGCAAAAAACATAGGCCTGGTGCCGAAAAAGAGGAAGTAAGAGAGAGGAGGTCCCGGCTGACCACTTACTCCCTTTCAAGGCCAAGCAACCAGCCAATGGCCCAGACCAGCCTAGAATTTGGCCTGTGTTAACTGTGCCTTTTACTGCAGAGATTACAAACTTGTAGCCCATAGGGCTGTAAGTACACAGAGCACAGACTCACCTGTGTCAGTTCTGGTGTGTGTGTGTGTGTGTGTGTGTGTGTGTGTGTGTGTTTGCTGTTCCTGTTGGTTTGGTTTGGTTTTGCTTTGTTTCATGGAGTTCACAAAAGCACAGCTCCTTAGAATATTCCCTTTATCGTGACCCCCACCACTCCTTTTTTCAGGCACCTGCAGGCCAGAGTTAATTAATGGAGACCAGCTCTGTCCACCCATGGAGAACCATGTGGCCGCTCCAGCCCTGCACTGACCCCTCAGACAGCCTTGTCTCTGACAGGTTATGATAAAGATATTTAACAAATGCTCCCTGCCCACCTTTGCCTCCCCTAAGATCCGAACGCCCTCTCACACTCAGCAGATAGGCAATAGCTCACACTAAAGAAATCCCAGCGGATGCTTACAGTTGTGACACTGTATCACCAACTGCGTCCCTAACCCAGCAGCTGGGCCCTCTCTCCGCTCCTCGCTACTGCACTCCTACTTTAATCTCTGTTTATGCCTCCCCCTGTCACCCCAGCTTGATG
Organism: Acomys russatus; assembly: GCF_903995435.1. Classification (NCBI taxonomy): domain Eukaryota; kingdom Metazoa; phylum Chordata; class Mammalia; order Rodentia; family Muridae; genus Acomys; species Acomys russatus. The sequence goes on from NC_067163.1 coordinate 2,971,559, forward strand.
CATAGGTCACCTCTCTTAGAAGGCAGCCTCGGCTCCTTGCCCGCCTCTCTGGCTTTCATCGCTCACCCTTCTTTGGCTCTTTCATAAAACAAACAGGCTCCAGGCAGGCAGCTGTAGCACTGTCCACCGGCCCCATGATCCTCCCTCCCTCTAGAGGTTCTCAGAGTGGCCACCTCGTAGGGACTGCGGCAGCCACGGTTGCTGAAGTGCAGCTTCTGCTGGCTTTACCACTTACTTCACGTACTGGCTTAGTTTGTGTAAGTCCATCTGAAGCAAATCACTGGGACAAATGGCACAGATGTGTAATGTGATTAACACAGAGGAGAGAGAGAGAGAGAGAGAGAGAGAGAGAGAGAGAGAGAGGGAGGGAGAGAGGAAAAAGGCATGAAGGTTTGTATTTTATTTAAAAAAAAAAAAGAGCGCTACTGAGGAAGGGAATAAGTCTAAAGAAAGGGAGGGAAACAGGAGGGCACAGATGCAACTACAAAATATCAAGTGTGTGCCCTCATGCAAATTCAAAATTCAAGATCTATCTGAGGAGCATCCACGCATGATTTAGGAGTGAAGAAAGGATGTGCACGAGGGAAGGTGAAGTTGGAGGAAAGACAGAGAGGGTGTGAGCGAGGCAACATGATTGACAGGTGTGAAGATGTCACACTGAAACCCATTACTTTGTATGCTAACTTTGGTAACCGAAAAGATTATAAGCCATGGTCATTTCAACGCTGTGTCAAACTTTTCTGGGCATCCCGGCAACCACAGCAAAAGGGTGGTGATGTGCTATGCTGCAAGTCAGCTCGTTTATTTCAGAGGCAAAACTGCCTCTTCACCCCAACAGACAAAACACTCCCTATGAAGTGCTAAGGACAAAGGCTCACAAGGAAGCCTCTTTATAGCTAAGCACTATTTTTGGCAAATTAAGGATTAATGAACAGACCCTTCTCTGGGGAAGAATTTTGATTGAATGTAAAATGAATTTCCCTTGGGAGAGCATGCGAGCCCCCCAGCATGGTAACATCGTCTAGGCTGGAGCACTCCACTCCTGGGAGTGAGGCTAATCCATGGTCTCTGTCTTCTCTGACACAATCTCATTTTACTGAATGTTACTATGACTCGCTGACTTTAATTACCACTTAGCACCTGGAAATGGATACTTTGAAGACCAGTAAGAGCGGCTTTCCACTATTTTCTCTTGACAGGCCTATTGTGTGAAATAGACTCATCGTTTCATTATCCTCGGACATGGGATTGTTAGGAGCTGTGGCTGTCTCCCCTGCAGCGTGTCGGGGCCTGACAACTCCTGAGCCGTGTGAGTGACATCGCATTATCCCTGGCCACCCTTCTGACCTGCCCTTTGTCTTACTGCCATCTCCCCTCTGCGGGGGAGGCCACCTCAAACCCTTCCCTTAAGGGCCTTTGAGAACTGTTCTTTTAGAAGGCCAACATGAGTGCAAGCCAACTAGGGCTGCGCAGAGAACTTCTTTTAACGCTCGCCTGAATGATCTACCCAGAGTCCTCGCTTGATGGTTTGATGCAGTGGGTGAGGGGCCCCACTGCATTTTCCTTGAAGGGGAGCTAGCCTAGTAGACGGTAAGGGGAAAATGCCGAGGTTTCAGTAGCCGTGGGCACATGCCAGTCTGCTGGCCTCAAAGCAAATGCCAGGCCTCCCTTGTCAATTTGAAGATAGGCAGTCCTGTACTCATTCCCCACTCTGGACCATAGCCTTGGCTGACAACATTTTTAGAAACACTATGCTTCAACTCTGAAGAGGCAGAGGGGGGCAGTAGGCGACAGGAGTGCCCTTCAATTAGCACATTGATCTGCCAATCTACCCAGCCTTGCTAGTTTGCACAAGAGCTGCCATCGGCTGCCTCAGATGGGGTGTCCAAGCCAACTATGTGGAAAAGAGACAGCAGTTAGCACAGGCAAGGGACAAAACGCAAATCAGATCAGGGAACTGGGAGACAGGTTAGGTGAGAGCTCAGCTATGCCAGCCCTTTCCAAACCTCTGCCTCAGGGGACAGGTGGAATGCAGCAAGGACCTCTGAGAAGAGAAGGTCAGACCTGACTTTCCTGAGAGTGACATCTGCACCCTAAACACTGTGCCGAGAGCGTCGTTTTCTGTCTAGATTCAGGTCACCATGTGCAAACCATTATAGATTGGAACCCAAAATGGACTGCATTTTTTTGGCCTAAAAGAAATTGGCCAAATTGTTCATAAACATTATTCTAACATCTGTGGAATGGCCTCGCCCTCCATGGGTTCTGTGGACAGTGGTGTCTGGTTTCTGGGGGAGGGAGAGGCATTTTCTTTAGTGGTGCAGCCACCAGTAAGGAGACAATGCTTCTGAAAGCAGCTTCACCCATGCTCCTGTAAGAAAGCCTCAGTAAACTGATTACAGGATGCACTAGGTAGAAGGTGGCAAGAAAGGGCAACGGGGCAGGAGGTGGCTCAGCACATAACAGTACTTGCCTTGAACTACCTGAGTTTGATGCCAAAACTTATATAAAAAGCTGGAGCAGAGGTGAAGACAGGAGAATTGGCTGGAAGTAACAGCAAAAAAGAGACGCTGCCTCAAAAGGTAGACTAGGACAGAGCTTGCCAAAGTTGTTTTCTGACCTCCACAAGCATGTGCCAGCACACACACACACACACACACACACACACACACACACACACACACACGTACATACACACATGCACATACACATATATACACCCACACACAAACACATACACACACATACATACATATGCACGCACATACACATATACACATATACACATATGCACACAATGTACTCACACTACATTTTTAAAAATTGGGGGCAGGGGTTGAGACGGGGTTTTCTGTGTAGCCCTGGCTGTTCTGGACTTGCTTTGTAGATCAGGCTGGCCTTGAACTCGCAGAGATCTGCCTGCCTGTACCTCCTGGGTGCTGGGATTAAAAGTGTGGGCTACCACACCTGGCCTTAAAGTTTTTTTTAAAGAAAAAAGAAAAAGAGAGGGTGGGAGTGAATATTTTATATATATTTATATATTCAGATATATATGAAAATTTCATAATAATGAATAATGAACCCTGCTGTTTATAATTAATATATACGCATTAAAATTTTTTTAACTTAAAAAAATTACCATAACATATATGCCACAACTCTGCATTTTCCAGCTGCAGCCTGTGAGGAAACACTTCGGACAGCATTCATGTGTCACAATGAAGAAGAAGAAGAAACTTCCAGATTCGATCCAGAGAAGAAAGCATTTTCCACAGGTATTCAGGCAGCATTCGCAGATGCCTCTGGGACTCTAATCCAAACTCCAGGATTCATCCTTGTTGGTGCTTGAATGATGCCAGCTCTTCCCTGAGATCCACCCATGAGAAGGAGCTGAACGCTGGGCACCACCCAAAGACTGTCACAGCCAGGACATGGGAGAAATCAGCCACTGATCCACAAAGCAGCGTGGGAGCCTGGCCCAGAGGAGGCATCTAGACAGAGCTCCTGAAGAGCTCTCATCACTTCTGCAAGTACCTGCTGACACATAAGGCCACAACAGAGGGAGGGGATGGCTTAAAAGTGGATAAATAACTGGGTCTGCTCTGTGTGGCCTCTGTTTGTCACGCTGTGTGTGAATCTTATTTTGCTTCTAGACTGGAAAACTGAAAACAATAAAATCAAAGAGCCCTGTCTCCTTGTAAGGTGCAGGCAGGCTCTCCCTTGATTCACAGTGAGGTTTTAAGAGACACAGAAGGCCTCAAAAGGGATGTTCTGCTGGATGTTTGGGGAGGGGAGGGAGCGTAATTTCTGTCTTCAAGGGTAAATTTAAGCCACATGTCTTTATTGCTACATGGCTTGTTCTATCCAGATAAAAATCCTACCTAAGGCTGGCATGGTGATCCAAGCCTTTGATCCCAACACTTTGGAGGCAGAGGCAGAAACATCTCTGTGAGCTTGAGGGCAGCCTAGTCTACAAAGTAAGTTTCACACCAGCAAGGACTACATTAAAGAAAAAAATTCTATCTACCAAAAGAGGGTGGTTTTTGTTGTTGTTGTTGTTGTTGTTGTTGTTTGTTTTTTGTTTTAAAGGCAACATCTTTCATGACTCCTGGGTTTTAAATGGGTTACCCCTCAAAGACCTCAGACAGAAACGCAGTGACCATAGGATACTGACGTGGTTTATGCCCAATGTGTTCACCCTGCCATTTTGCTTTGTTTTGTTTTGTTTTGATTTTCAAGATAGGGTCTCTCTGTGTAGCCTTGGCTGTCCTAGACTCACTTTGTAGACCAGGCTGGCCTCGAACCCACAGAGATCATCTGCCTGCCTCTGCCTCCCGAGTGCTGGGATTAAAGACATACTCCACCACGTCCGGAGACCCGGCCATTTTTAACCTGAACTACTTTGAAGGCACTCAGAGACAAGCACTTTCTGTTTTGATCTGTGGAGGTGAAGAATAAGAGAAGTGGTTATCACATCACCTTCACAAGTACCCTGATCCTATTTCCAGAGAAAATATTCTCAGAGGACAGCTTTCTTTTCATTTAGGTGTGCCAAGGAGTCGCCTGTGTCTGACTTTATTCCGTGTCAAGCCCGAACACCCACCAAAACAGCCCCTCAGTCATCTGCGGTTGAAAAAGGAAACCTCCTGTCCTCTCTCTCCATCCACTAAGGCCCTTGGTGCCTGTGTTCTCCTGTTCTATGTACAAACATTTTAACAGTGCAGCTATATCCATTGACAAAAGTTCCATTAACATTAGCAGTTCATTATCTGTGTGTGTGTGTGTGTCCCCGTGTGTGTGTGTGTCCATGTGTGTGTGTCCGTGTGTGTGTGTGTGTGTGTGTGTGTGTGTGTCCGTGTGTGTGTGTCCGTGTATGCTGAGAGTTGAACATCGGGCCTCACACCGAACTATCCACAGTCCTCTACTTTCTGTTATGTGACAGGTTTTGGCTTAATTACCCAGGCTGGCCTTAAACTTACTGTTGTAACCCAAGGGTCCTCTTATCACCTCCTGCATGTAGCTGAGATGACAGACCAGCACCTCCAGGCCTAGCCAGGCAAAAAACTTAGAAGCAAGTCACAACTTCTCAGGTTTTGTTCAGTCAGGCCTGTGCACCTAGCCATAGTAAGTAAAATGGTGAAAACTTTCAGGTGTGCAGCTTGAAGTCCACAATGGGCCACAGCCTTGGAGAATGGCCTCATGTGCTGAAAAGTATAGTCGGGGCAGAGTAGGGAGAAGGAAGAGGAGCTTAGCTCTCCTCAAGAAGGAAAGGAGGACCAGGCAAGGGTACCACAGTGACCAAAGCATGTGGTCTACACTTTAACACTCCTTCTCATCCCAGATAGCAACTTTAAAAAACTGACTACTTGGCCTTAATTGGTACGCCAGTGGCATCGACAAGTGTTTCCTCATAATGAGGCCCTCCCCCCTAAATGCACGAGCACTGTGCTGACCACACGAGCACTGTGCTATTGCCTGGTATCTTATGAGAAGCATTTCATTTATTTGTAACACAGATGCCACTTGGTCACAACAGATTGAGATTTTGGGAAAAACTTTGAAATGTCCCTGTAGGATGGGGGCTGTGGTTCTGCAGTATACCATGTGTTGACCACTCACAGGGCCCTGGGTTCCATGTCTACCAGCACAAGCAAGGCCATTGCACTCACCACCACCACACTGAACGCTATCTGGTTACTCGGTGTGAGGAAAGAGGCAAGTGTCTTACATTATCACAAATATAATATTTGATAAGCACATTTCAGGATATTTGGCTTCTTTTGAGAACAGTTTCGACATCGTTGGCTTTGCGATGTGCTATGCACTTTATTTTATGGATTTTTAAAATATTATCTTCAGGAGGGAAGGGGCCCACAACTTACCCAAACTGCTGAGAAAGTCCTCGACTGCCAAATTCATCAAGAGTTCCTTCTTGGCTGCCTCACCATGAAACACTTTTCATAGAAGTAGCAAGTGCTTCGACTTCCTGAAGGAGGGTTGCCTGCTGAGCAGAGGCTTCGGCTCTTGGGGCTAAGGGTGAGGTGCAGGAGTTCCTGGGGCAGCTTGGGTTCACCAGGCAGGCAGCCCTGCCAAGCTCTGAGTCATCCTTGCCCCAGGATCTGGTAGGAGCAGGTGGGGCAGGCGGACTCCGGATGCCCTCACCTCTGCTTATCTAGTGCACCGTGTGGGCTCCAGGCCTGCCCCACTCTCTCACCCTGGACTTTCATCCCAGCTCTGACTCAGCTTCCTGGGGTAACCATGAACACCCCCAGGCTCTTCTCCAGAAGCCACCTGGTTTGACCAAACCCGCTGTGTCCTCACTTCCCAGTATCTCGACTTGACAGGATCGCACCCTTCCTGACTCAGCTGGATTCAACATGGGCTCATGTGAGGCAGCTGGAAACAGCCTTCCTTCTATTCACAAGGGCAGGGGGTGAGAAGCCGGGGGAAGGGTGAAGATGAAGAGGGAGCCGTGGGGTCTGCTTGTGCTTCCGGCTCTGCGTTCACAGGCCTGAGTATGCATCACAAAGCTATCAGATGCCAGGTCACTGGTGTGTTGTGACAGGGGAGGAAAAGCCTCATTTCCTTTGCCTGCACACTAGTCCCAGGTGAAAATAGGCTCCTGTGGCTCCTCCTCTGCTTTCCAGGTTCACCTCACCTATAGGCTGGGCCTACACCTGCCAGCTGTAGACATAAGTGCAGCCCACCTAATGTGGCTCCCCTGTAACATTAATTATATTTCATGCAGTTTTTAAAATTTTAACTGAGCCGGGTGAGGTGACTATACACCTGTAATCCCAGAATTTGGGAGGCAGAGGCAGGCGGGATCTCTGACTCCAAGGCCTGCCTGGTCCACACAGCAAGTCCAGGCCAGCCAACCATAGAGAACCCCTGTCTCAGAAAACAAAAAACAAGCAAAAACAAAAACAAACAAACAAACAAACAAAAAAAACCAACTGTGTGGTTGGCTCTTGAGTGAGAAGTTTGCAAAAGACAACTTCCTACTGCAAAGGCAAAAGTTTGTCCTAAGATTCCCACTCAGGGTAGGGCTCACAGTAAGCTATTCTCAGGACAAGGTGAGTCACCATTTTTCCTGTTGTTGGCCATAGGGGCTTTTGTCCAGGTTGCTATGTCAGGGGACTTAAAGGACAAGTTGGGTCCCCAACTGAGACACCCTTATAAGTGCAGTATCACTATGGCTGTTGCCCAGGTTGTCCTAGGTTGCTGCCAGTATCCTTCACATTGGCAGATTATACAGGTAATAAATTGTCACCTGTGTCTTGGTGACAATTAAGATGAACTCCATAAGGTCCAATAGCTTACCCTTACATATTTTAATAATAATTTTTCATCCTGCCATGAAACAGCAGGTGAGAGGAAGCATCCATCTTCAAGTATGGCTTTTAACCTTAAATAATCATACTTTAAAGGTGTACATTTGCCCACTCACTAGCTGCATGGAAGTGCTACAACAGTGGCAGGCACAGAAGCCAGGCACGGACAGTCATGGACTTTAACACACCTAACCTCTGCAACAATGCCACGAGGCTGGAATATGGTTACTTTACAGATAAGGACACTGGGGCAACTGGGTCAGAAACTGGAATGTGCTGTGAGTGAAGAATCATTACATTTACTCATTTGTTTGTGTGTTTGGAGGGACGTGTGAGTGCCGAAGCACGTGTGTGTGTGTGTGTGTGTGTGTGTGTGTGTGTGTGTGTGTGTGTGTGTGTGTGTGTGTGTAAGCCAAAGCATAGCTTATGAAAGTCCATGTGAGTTCTAGGAAGCAAATTCAGGTCCTGAGGCTTGGAGGCAAACGCCTCTTCCCTCTGAACCACCTCGCTGGCCCATGTGTTCCGATCTCACTAGGAGAGAGGCCTGGTGGTACACACCTGTAATCTCAGCAGTCCTAGGCCAACTTAAAACACGTCACCAAATGGAGGTAACAATATGCTTTTTGCTGCCATGTGACATCTGACAATACCGCTTCAGTTGAGAACCCTACAGCTCTTCTGCCTCCTCAGACGGTGGGGTTCAAGCTGCTGAAAAACGGAGATCATTATGAACTAATTGCAATGAGTTACTTAAAACACACACGTCCACACACAGTGAAATGAAAATGACACAAAGTATTGTATTATGCCACTCATACAGCCATGTTCCTTGAAGGGGTGTGTGTGTATGTGTGTGTGTGAACACGCATGCATGCTGTGTAATACATAATTGGGTTGTAATCATAACACATAGCTGGGCTGTAATCCTAAGAATTTTGCAAACGCCTCCCCACCCCCGCCTGGGCAGGGCTGTGTGGCTTTGGGCTTGAGTTAACTGACCGCACCTGAGAATGAGGAACTGGCCCCTTAGTCTTATCTGGAATAAATCTTATCTCCTGGCTTCTGAGCACAATGAAGCAGCCAGGCTCCCTCCAGGTTCAGGGTTGTCTTCCTGGCCAGACTAAAGCACAAAGAGAAGTGAAGGCCTCTCCTCCACTGCCAACAGGAAGGAAGAAGGCAGCAGGCCTCCTCATCCCCCACAGGGGTGGGTCTGCAGGTATCCGGCCTGCAGTGACTTACACTGCCTCCATAGGAGGCACAGGCTGGTAGATGCAGGCCCTTCCTCAACTGCCTCCCTATCTTTGTATCTTTCATGACCAGATACATACAGATCAGTAAACATTTGTGACATTTGAGGGACATTGGTTTGGCGTGTACAGGCATCTTCACATGAATTGTATTTTATATAAATGTATTTTGACTGATAGATAAAAGCATCAAAAGTGTACATCTTTATGAGGCAACAACATTTAGATAGTACCATACTTGTGTACATTGTACACTGTTGATACATGTATACACTGTATGCTGATAATGGTAAACACACCAGGGGTATGTTGAATGAAACATAGTTTGAACAGAACCATAAAAAGTAAAATTCTGTAGCAGTTTCTTCTAAGAAATGTACTAGAAGTTAGCAAATGCATACGTTAGGACCCAGAGATCCAAGGGGGACAGATGCCTTCCAGTCAAGCCTCCCCTCAGCCTCATGTTGCAATATGACCTTGATACCTTTCTGTGGATCCAGAAACTTCTCTGGCTATGCTGGACCCAGCAGGTGCCCCAACCCTCTCTGCAAATAGGTTTATGACTGACTGTGTGCTTTCCTTGTCTAGTTGCCATACAGCTTGGAGTCATGAGTCACTGACAGAAAATGTTCAAGGGCGCCTGAAGGTGGGAGCTCCACTCCTGGTTGCCGTACCACTGCCTGTTTAGCTTCCTCTAAAACCAAATTGCTGATACCACACAAGAGTCCCTGTGGGACAATAGCTTGTCTTGGCTGTGTCACTCACCCTCACCAAATCTCTGCTTTGTTCTCGCCTTCACATGAGTAACCTCTCTCTGTAATCAACCAGTGCTCCGTGAGGTGGCTCAGTAACAGCGCTCACTGTTGATTTCCTACCGAAACCACCACCAACCCCACTTTGCACAGAAGATATTTAGGCTCCACATTTTGGGAGAAAGCCCAAGGCTGTGTAGCAAAGATAGGTCAGAAATCAAATCAAAAGCTGTTTCAGGCCCAGCGTGGTAGTACATACCTTTAATCCCAGAACTTGGGAGGCAGAAGCAGGCGGATCTCTGTGAGTTTGAGGCCAATCTGGCCTACAAAGAGTCCAGGGCAGCTAGGATGACAAGAGAGACCCTGTATCAAAAAAAAAAAAAAAAAAAAAAAAAAGCTGTTTCACCTCTGAGCCACACTGGCTGTCTAAGCTTTCTGGTCACCTAGAAGACAGAGTAGAGACCCTGTCTACCTGTCCCACTTGAGAGCAGACTGTCCCCTGCTTCACACATGGACTTCTTGTGTTTTTACATGACACATTAGCTACTGTTTTATTCTGCCCACGGTGCCTTTCTTTTGCACAGTGCTAAAGGATAATTTCCCCAAACAGAGCCGGTGGCAACTGTCCGGTCACGGAGGAAATAAGCACATGCTACAGAGTTTGCTTAACTTTAATTTTTGGTGTGGGAGCTCGAGCCCAGGGCCTGGTGTGCCCTCATAGGAAAGGACTCTCTCCCTGAGCTCTACCTCCCGCCCTGCTTAAGTCTTCTGTGAGGGAGCTAGTTGAATGCAACAGTCAGTTTAAAGGAAGATACCAGCCAGGTGCAGGCCTGCAATCCCAGCACTCAGGAAGCAGAAGGATTTCTGTGAGTCCGAGGTCAGGCCAGGCTTCATTTCAAGACACTGTCTCAAAATAAGGAAGTAACAAAGGAGAGACGATGGAGGCCAGGCATGTTCCCATACTGGAAACACGGAAGTGGAAGTGCGAACACTCAGCTTCTTCAGACATTGCTCTATGTGCGTTATAAGCTTTAGAGTTCTCAGGGAAAAAGAATCATCACAGAGGACATGAGTCACATAACCTGGAAGAGGTTATGGGCCTGGGGTCTACCAACAAGCCAGGAAAATGTGAGAGCCTGCTCCAAGCCATCTACATGTGGTCTTTCCCAGCCACCCCTCCACCACCGAGGTGGAGCGATCCCTGCCGACTGCTGGCCCACAAAGCTTGACCTGCGTCCTGCCTGGCCCTCGATGAAGATCTCTGCCTTCCCTCTGCTAGCGCCCAATTTTCTGTGGAAGCACAAAATTCTCTTTGTACCAAGAAAAGTACTTGGAGTTTTGTGTGCTGTGTAACCAGGAGCGGACGAACAAGGGGCCGCTTTAGAAAGACATGAGGGGACTGCTGCAGGCAGGAGCTTGCAAGGGCTGATGGGTCACAGTGGCTTAACAGCAGAGGTTGCTCTCCCATAGGGCGCAGTTCTGGAGGGCAAAGGCGCAGGATCAAAGTGTCTTTGGGTGGACCTGGTTCCTTAGGGGTCGATGGGGAGTTGCTCCCTGCCTTATAGACGACCTCCTGCTGCTTCTGTGCGGTTCATTTTTGTTTTTGTTTTTTGTTTTTGCTCCAGACAACGTCTTCCTCTGCAAGTCAGGCTGGCTTGGAACTCACTGGACAGTCCCAGAAAGGCCTCAGTCCTCCCACCTCGGTCTCAATGTGTGGCCTGAGACAAGTTTCCATCTAATATGGTCCAGAGAAGCCAAAGATGGGATGCTCCTTCCTCCAGTGTTAGAGTCACCGGCAGGAGCCACCACTTCCCACTTCCTGTGTCCCCTCCCGTGTCCCAACTTGTTCATACTGCCTTAGGGTCTGCTCTGGAAGCTTCATTTCACCTCAGTTTCGTTGTAAAGCTTCCATGAATAACCACACTCTGGGAGCACTCAGGGTGTGGCCTTGGCCATCTGAATTTGGGGTTCACAATCCAGCCCACGCTTTGGAGACAGGGGAACTTGCATACGCACTGACTATTCTCTACTCACTTGTTGGGACAATGCTACTGCGGCTGTAACTGGAAACAGATAGGTTGACATATGCCTGACCGGAAGCAGGAGGCCGATGGTGGACAGCTAGGGCCCTACCCTTTGCCCTTAGCACCTTGCGAAAGTCATGCTCTCTTGCAACTGCTGACATACCCGCTGTATTCCTCCCCGAGGTGCATGCACACAGAGGTGTGTGTTTTTATGCTGTCATAGCTACTGTATCTATTGGTTTATTGTACAAACCAGGAAAAACCAGACCTTAGCTTGGGTGTGAGTCAGAGGCATGTTAGTGTGAAAGGTCTATTGGCAGCAGTGGCAGCAGCAGTCAGGAGTACAGGAAAACTTGCCCCTTCTGCCCTGGGAAAGAAAAGTGGGAATTCTTTCCTTGCCATTTAGATCTACAAGAAGATTCTGTGTGCAAATTACAGTGTCATTAATGTCAACATGTCCACTAGAGAAATGCAGCTGCGAGATTGGCAGTAGCTGGTGGTCAAGAGTAAGGTCCTTCATAAAGCCTGGCCCTCGGGTGAGCCTCAGGTCCGAGGTCCTCATGAAGGACTTACTGCCTTGCAGGCTACACACGCTGTTTATTCTGACCTCTCAATAGCTCTTGAAGGCGGGTGTCAACACACACACACACACACACACACAGCCACTGTCGCTGGTAAGTGCAGGCCAGAGTATCTCCCTGAATCATGATGACTGGAAACTCACCTTGGGGCCCTGGAGAGGTAGTTCTGTGCAAACATGAAGGCTTCAGTTTGGATGCTCAAGGCCGGTGTAAGAGCCACATGTGGTGGCCCGTATCCATACTCCCAGGCGTGGGCTAGACATGCCTGGAGTTTACTAGGTGTCCAGCCAATCGGTGAGCTCCAAGTTTACTGAGAGACCCTGTCTCAAAAAAAGAAAGAAAAAAGAAAAAAAATAATAAGATGTGTGAGACCAGAGGTTTTCAGACACATCTGAAGACACATGACCACATGCGCATGCATGCACCACAGTGTGCACACATGCAAACACACACACACACACAATCATCTTGGGTGTGTCCCATTACAGCCGGCCCAGGATGGCATTGCATTCTTTAAGGAAGTCTTTCCCATGTCAGATGCACTGGATTCTCACTTGCAGACTGCTCGGTGAGAGCTGCCTGAGAGGGGTGTGGGGATGTACAGCCCCTCAGGAGGCTGCATACCTCCAGATGCCCAAAGCTGGGGGAGATGATGCTGGCCAGCCAAGGCTGCTCTTTCTCACAACAGGATCTTCCCCTAATGTGTTTGCACAGCGTGCTGTGTAAACCTCCTGCAGCTGACGCGACAGAGAACCAGCCTTGTAAGCTATCTCCCCACTGGTGGAAACTGGCAGGGAAGAAAAGAAGAGAATTTGAGAGCAAACAGACACACTGCTGTCTGTCCTCCTTTATCACGCACTGTTGATGGCCTGTGTGGGCCAAAATAATCAAAATCTGTACTCACTTTCTCAATTTCCTGTAAGAGAAAGAGGAAGAAAAAGAAGAAGAAAGGAGAAAGAGAGAGAGAGAGAGAGGAGGGGGGACAGAGAGACAGAAAAATATTCATGGTGTGGAAAAAAATAAGACAAGAAATTTTGCTTCTACTTCCTGTCCTTGGGAGCCATGACCAAAGCTGGCCTGACAGATGCGGCAGAGCTCAAACGTTAGAGACATTTTACCTGCCAAAAGGCGTATTTCTGTATTGGCCTGCTATGAGCTGCAGTAGCATTGGAAAGAAAAAAGAAAACAACAACAACAAACAAGAAAAACAGGGTGTTGGACTCCAGAAGCCACGAGTTTCCTGAGTCACATTTGCCAGCATTCATCCAGTTGGACAGCTACAATTCGTAGATGGAGGGCCTGAGATATCAACCAGGAAACTCAGGGCATGTGCTCCACACCAAGGCAAAGTGCGGTTGGATGATGAGAGGTGCAGGAGGTGAGGAGGAATAGAAGTTCCCAGGTGTGTAGGCCCCCAGAAGCTTCCAGAGGCTGGGAGGAAGAAGGAGGAACGTGCCAGGCTTCCTAGAGCAGACCCTTGCCTGCCTGCTGGGCTGCCTGTTGAGGTCTTTGAGGTCTTGTTTGTGTGTTGATCTCTCTTCTCAGGCCATTCCAAGTCTGAGTGCATAAGCCAGGCCCAGGAGGGCAGGGAAGCACAGAGGGGATGCTGCTGTAAACAAAGTTGGTTGAGACTAGCCCAGCTTTGCCCCCTCCAAAGTGGGTGGGTGCACGCAGAGCAATGTGGAAGGAGAATAAAACTCAAGTTCAGCCTCAGATCTCAATGGTTGGAAAGACTGTGACAGAATATACAAACATGTGTATCTTTAACCCAGTTCCTCCTCCTACCTGCTAAGTAAAATTATGTTAGCTCTTAAGCCCTTTAATTGAAGAGATTGAGCCTTATTCAAAAGGAAACTATTCTCATGGGAGAAAAATCTCCAAGCTCTTATGGGTGGTTTATATGCCAATAGCCTTCTATGGTTGCTGGGGGGAAAAATTCTGTGCCACACCCAGGTGCGCGCTCTCTCCCTCTCTCCCTCTCTCTCTCTCTCTCTCTCTCTCTCTCTCTCTCTCTCTCTCTCTCTCAAGCTAATAGAACTGCTTTTGTAGATAGTTATAATTCTCAAACAGTCATTTATTTTCCAAAAATTTAACTTTTTCTAAAAAAGAAAACTTTTGGTCAGGCTTGATGGCTTATACCTATAATCCCAGTACTCAGGAGGCTCAGGCAGGAGGGATTGCACAAGTCCAAGGCCAGCCTGAGCTGTGCAGTAAGTTCAAAGTCAACCTGGGCTTCATTCAGTGTGAGACACTGTCTCTGAAAACCAAACAACAAAACATTTTCTTTAGATGCATATTCCTTCCTTCAGGAAATATCCCTACACGCTGTATGGCATGATGCCTGCTCACACTGCAGCTCTGTCTTGTGGGTTCCCCAAGATTCCTCTAAGCTTCCCACAGTGTGTGGCAGAGAGCGAGAGATAGGGCAGAGCCATATGAACACCTGTGTGCCTCTAGGCCTAGGAGGCTGCTAGCCTCCAGATGTGGGTGCACGAGAAAAGAGCCCCCCACAAAGAGGATGCGCTGAATCTGTTTAGTGTTGCTTGTAAATATTTCAGAACCAACCATTTGGTACAAAACAACACATTAGGATTCCATCCCTGGGTAAGTGGAGTCTCCCTCTTTCAGCAGAGCTTAGTTGCCTGGAATTCTTTATCGAGGGGTAGGGCCCAGTGACCACCCCCTTCCATGATACCATGTCTGGTGGTGGTGTTGCTCAGGTCTCGCTTAGGCCGGCTTATAGCTGAGGTACCTCGGGTGTAACCTCACTGTCGCTTCTACAAAACACAACCTCACAGCACTTGCTCAGGTCTCGCTTAGGCCGGCTTATAGCTGAGGTACCTCGGGTGTAACCTCACTGTCGCTTCTACAAAACACAACCTCACAGCACTTGCTCAGGTCTCGCTTAGGCCGGCTTATAGCTGAGGTACCTCGGGTGTAACCTCACTGTCGCTTCTACAAAACACAACCTCACAGCACTTGCTCAGGTCTCGCTTAGGCCGGCTTATAGCTGAGGTACCTCGGGTGTAACCTCACTGTCGCTTCTACAAAACACAACCTCACAGCAGGTTTTTACTGAAAACAATTTTTTTTTTTTTTTACTACAAAGATGAGTTTCATAAGCTCCATAGCGGGTCAGACGATGAAGTGCTTTTGGGTGTCTGCCAGGTGTGAGAGGCTCCATGGCCATCCCCTGTTCCGAGATGACAGAGTGAGGGAAGAGCCAAGGTTTGCATGTAAAATGTTTAAGCATGCTCACACACACCTTACATAAGTGTGCTAGGACACAGACTATGCATTCATGCTTAGAACATTGGTTGTTGACACGGTGAGCTGGGATCTAGATTTTTTGACTTTTTGTTTTATTTGAAAGTTTTCAAAGTAACTGCTGGAGAAAGGATAAACATCACAGAACCAGGGACACGGAGAGCATCTTTCTACCATATTATGGGGACAGAGTTCAGAAGCAGCTATGTTCCAATGCCAGCATTGGACATCCACATCTGAAATCTAGAAATATCCCAGCATGCCCTGGTGGGCAGGGTTACCGGATAACTCTTTGAGGATGGTGCTGGCTCTCTGCTTCAAGAAGTCAGGAGGCACAACTGGTCAGAATATGGAGAATAGATGCCACAAATGGAGCATCTAAATTACACCCT
This sequence comes from Acomys russatus, assembly GCF_903995435.1. Taxonomy (NCBI): domain Eukaryota; kingdom Metazoa; phylum Chordata; class Mammalia; order Rodentia; family Muridae; genus Acomys; species Acomys russatus. Next base: position 2,987,156 of record NC_067163.1, read on the forward strand.
CCACCAGTCTTAACCATCAGGGAAGATGGGGCGGAAAGATGACAAGAGAGCCAGGGAGGACTGCAGCTAACTGGTGCCGACTGGACATGGCAGGACCTTTACAAGCATGGACTTGGGGCAGCTAAGGTTGCCTACATAAGACCTGTACAGGATGAAGCCAGTCAACACCCTAGCATAGAGGGTGAAAGAACTCATGTGCCCTGCCCCCTTTAGCTGAGGCACTGTTGACAATTGATGACTTTTGGGGTAGGGGACCAACCACACTCCAACAGATGGCCCTACACACAGGTGTACCTGGAGTACAAGTTGAGCTCAATAGGTTATTTATTTGTTTTCTTTTCTTCTTTTGGGGGGGGAGGTTGACACAGGGTTTCTCTGTGTACCCTTGGCTGTCCTGGACCTGCTTTGTAGACCAAGCTGGCCTCGAACTCACAGAGATCTGCCCCACAGCGATCCACCTGCATCTGCCTCCCAAGTGCTGGGATTAATGGCTCAGTAGGTTTTTTATTATTATTTTTTTTATTAATTCATTCATTTTACACCTCAATAGTTATCCCATCCCTTGTATCCTCCCATTCCTCCCTCCCTCCCACTTTCCCCTTACTCCCCTCCCCTATGACTGTGACTGAGGGGGCCTCCTCCCCCTGTATATGCTCATAGGGTATCAAGTCTCTTCTTGGGAGCCTGCTATCCTTCCTCTGAGTGCCACCAGGCCTTTCCATCCAGGGGACGTGGTCAAATATGGGGCACCAGAGTTCGTGTGAAAGTCAGTCCCCGCTCTCCACTCAACTGTGGAGAATGTCCTGACCATTGGCTAGATCTGGCTCGGGGTTTGATGTTTACTGTACGTATTGTCCTTGGCTGGTGTCATAGTTTGAGCAATACCCCTGGGCCCAGATCTGCCCATCATAATGGTCTTCTTGTAGGTTTCTAGGACCCTCCGGATCCTTCTATTTCCCTATTCTCCCATGCTTCTCTCTCCTAGAGTCCCAACAGGATGTCCCCCCCTCCATCCCACTTTCCTGATAAATGAAGATTTTCATGGGACATGCCCCTTGGACTAGTGTCCAGATATAAGTGAGTATAAACCATTTGACTCTTTCTGCATGAAAGACATGCAGTTGGGAGGAGGAGGGGTGGTGGATCTGAGAGTGAGTCCGGGCAGAATGCAGTCCTCAAAGAACTCATGAAAAAATGAGCAAAGGGTGCTTAGGAGGCCTGAGCGTGTGCCACCAGGGTTCCATCACCACCATCATCACCAAATCCGAATTGCTGGTGGTGTCGTTTAAGCAGTTCTACAGCCATATTTTGAACATTTTTTATTATTTTTTTCTAGAATCTGTTCTTGGAGCTAAAATGAGCCTGTGAAACATGGCAGCAAAAAGTCAAGTGACTTATCCGCTTCCTCTGGGTCCTTGAGGAGGTGTGCGATTCAAGGCCAAAGCATGTTTCTGCTTGTTGCTCTACCAGAAGCCCCTCCAGGGAACAGCGGTCACTCCCGGTGATAAGGATCAGGGCTGCAGCGTTTATGAGCCTGTGTACGGGGCCGTACACTAACTCATCATGTCTCCACTCCGCCAGCAAGTCCTGCAGAGAGACTCTGTCCCTGAAGTATGGCGCAAGACACGGATCAAACAAAGCGCGCGCGCGCGCGCGCGTGCGTGTGTGTGTGTGTGTGTGTGTGTGTGTGTGTGTGTGTGTGTGTGTGTCTGCCTATTTTCCTCTTCGGAGGTGGTGGTCAGGGCTTCTCTCCCATCCAGGAGATAGTCTGTACAAAGTCACTACATAGTCACTGTGTAATAACTATAATAAACATCCTGGGCCCCAAACTATGTGCCCAAGGAAGATGGGTTCTCCCCGTCTTTTCCTCACACACCATGCCAGCACCATGTGACTGAAGGTGTGATGAACAAAGCCATTGTTTCACTGGTACTGTTTCTGTTTTTGGAATTGGTAGGAAGGTAACCCTGGTCTTTCAGGCCCTGTTTACCAGAAGGAAAGTTAGCACAGGGCGGGGCTCGGAGGAGGCAGCTAGGTGCCCAGCTGAAAGGCTGGGTGGTACAGAGCCAGGGAGTCTGGAACAAATCTCAGATCTGTCTGTCTGTCTGTCTATCTATCATCTATCTATCTATTCATTTATTTCTCCTCTCTCTCTTTCTTTGTTAAGCTCGGTACTATCAGTAGCAAACAGAACACTCTCTGTAGTTCTTGCCTCAGAACCAAGAAAGCCACCAGTGTAGCCAAGGAACACTCTTTCAAATATATATCCACATTTAACGTAGGCTGGCAACCAACTGCAAACTTTCTTATTTGCCCTTTAAGGCCAGAGGCAGGCTCCTAAGGCATACTCCTAAGACATTTGAAAGAACAGAACAGTTGCACTAAATTTAGCATCCTAACAGCCAGTTGGTATCTACGTAATGAAAGATTTAAAAGGAAAGAAATCCAGCTGCAGACAGAGAAGGCAGAGATGGATGACAAGAGGAGTACTAATAGACAAATACATTTTTTAAAAGATGCTGAAGGAATGTAAACACAGTGGTTACCAGCCTTATCATTTCCTTCCTTACCAGCATCTGAAATGCCTAATTGTTATTCATGGAAGTTTCTGAATTGCTGACTGAACTCTGAATTGCCTAATAGGAGGATGCCTGTCTTTCATGTTGCAATAGCCAATATTTTGCACACTGCCTAGCATATAATAAGGGATAATGAAAGCATGCATGTTGTATAAGTGAACAGACTGGTGTGTGTGTGTGTGAGAGAGGGAGAGAGAGAAAGAGAGAGAGAGAGACAGAGAGAGAGAGACAGAGACAGAGACAGAGACAGAGAGACAGAGAGATCACCATAAAGAGGCTTTTAGACTTGTAGATACCCAGAATTCCACCTACATGGGTAGGTTAATTTCCAGTGTCTTGGACCAGTCTAACTAGTTCTCATCAGAGGATGGCCAAAGCCCATGCACTCTGCTAACCGCAAGTGTTTCTCCTTGTAACCTAGAAAGGCTGCTTTGGCTATGTTGTTTTATCAACTAACCCTTCAAATTAGGGCATCCCCCCAGGAAGTCTCAGTGTGGATGCACATGAGCCTATGATAGAGATAGCAAGTCTAAGTGTAAGAACAGCCATAGTCTGAGTCACATGACAGGGCAGTGGCTGCAGACATCATTGGTGCTCCAGCCTCAGGTTTTCCCCTCTTCAGTGTCAATCTACGCTTTGTCGAAGAATCACCCATGTAAATAAGAGCAATGTGAGGCTATGGCCATAGAGATTTCACATCGTTGTAAAACATTATTATTGTGGTGTGTGTGTGTGTGTGTGAGTGTGTGTGTGTGTGTGTGTGTGTAGGTGCACATGCTTCATTGCATACATACGTGGAGGTCAGAAAACAACTCGGAGGAGTCAGTTCTCTCCTTCCACCTCGCCGGTTCCGGGATCAAATTTAGGTGCTCAGTCTTGGCAAGTGCCTTTACCTGCTGAGCCATCTCATATCTCTCACGTCTTGGATCAATGTACAGATTAATCGTCGAATACTGAGGAGACCAAACATTGTACCTGGGACACACAGAGCTAGAAGCCCTTCCCTCCAGCTTTCTTCCTCCACTCTGTGGACCCTAGAGTTGCATATTAGTCCCAAGTTTTTAACTTCCTTTAATTGTGTCTTAATAAAGCTGCTGCACAAAAAATGGCACACTTGAAGAGGAATTTTGTGGAGTTTAAAGATCTCAGTTGGTTGGAAGCAATTTTCTTTGAAGACATCTATCTCTTCTACTATTCTTAGACTTAAAAAACAAAACAAAACAAAACAAAAACAGAATTCTCATGCCTCTAACAATAACAACACACATTCCCCCCCTCCCCAGACCTTCTAATTTCTTTAGTAGCAATGAATGGTACTTAATCAGACAATGTAGCTCTACCAACTAAAATTTCAGCAACACTGTTTTTCTGTTGCAGACCACAGGCCCAGAAGTATAAATAAGAAAGGAGGTAAAGGATGTGTTTTCGATACCACCATGAGCAGAAACAGAGGGAATTAAGCTCAAGTCTGCTAAGAAGGCCAAGGGGACCATGGCAGCTGGTGGAGGAGAACCCAGCACCACTTACCATGAGGCCTGGTTCACAAAGCTCCTCCACCAAACCAGAGGGTTGAACAATGCCCCAGGGTATGGACGTGTATCTTGGAGCTAGAGCATTCCCAAGCTTGCACAAGCTTGGGAGTTTTGTGTCCATAGTGGAAATTTTGTCTCTTGTGAGTCACCTGAATACTTTTTTGCTAACCCAACCAAAAAGTTGTCCATTTTTACACACAGTTGAAGTGACCACTCTGGATGATGATGATGATGATGATGATGAAATACTTTTTCGGTCCTTAATCTTCTGGAATCTGACAGAGCTGACCAGCACTTCCTCAGTTGGCAGCATTTTCTCAAGAACCTTTCTCCCTTTCCACTGCAAACCCCACCAGTGTTGGAATGAGAAACTCTCAGGTTAAAAAAGAAAAAGAAAAGGGGAGTTGATAGTGGTGACCTCTGAAAGCAGCTGCAGACTGGGAGGTGGCTGATGGAGCTAGAGATTCTCAGACAGGGCAAAGGCGCTCACTTACGCCATTCTGCAAGACGCTCCTTAGCACAAATCTTTCTCTCCAGTGTAAAAGAAAACCACAGAGACACATCTTAGTTTGCTCTTCACTGAGCCTGGCTAACTCACTGTGGAGAATTGTCTCAGAGGAAAGGCAGGAAGAGATAACACTGTGGAGCCTTTACACGGGCCCACAAGCCAGAGTCCCAAGTTGGAAAAGTGGTACATTTTGTTATCATCTTCTGCCCACATTAAGTCAAACCAGCCTTAGTATGCAGGAGTGAGGATCTAGTTTTAGTGACTTGGCTACAAGTGGTGTCATGAAACTTGCAGCTTAGGAGCTGCAGGGAAAATGCTGAAGAGATAAAACTTGCAAGAACTGAGGAGTAAGACCCTGTGTCTCTGAGGGCTTTCTGCTGGTCTATACCTGAGAGCATTTATCCACCAAACATTCGCTGCTGCCAGGACAGGCTAGCCTGAAGCTTCACAGCTTTCCACAGCGGTCTTTCATCGCTACCTCTTGCAGGGCCCTTCACTACCCTCGGCTTTTCCACCTGCTGGGGCTGCCATCTTGAGCACAGCGGGTCAGGTTCGCAGACTCCTCAGGGGACCTTTTCTTTCCCCTACCCCAACCCCACCAAATCATATCACTGTCTGGGCCAAGGATGAACCGAAGTGAGCTGGACATCAACCGACCTCAGCAATGTCGCTAACCGCCCCTGTGGGTTGGACTCTTGCTGCTTATAAAGATTTTCATGGAGCGCGAAGCTTAAGACCCCAAAGGCCACCATAGTCCTGGAGAGTACTCCCAACCCTCAGCGTAGGCGAAGGAGCATGGTAGAAACGTGCAGCTGTGTGCGTGTTTACTGCACATGCCCATGCAGCCAGAAGCTGACCCCAGCTGTCTCACTACCCTGCCTCCCCACCGCATGTCCACGTAGCTACAGGTTGGTACCAGCTGCCTTCCTTTCATAGCTCTCCACATTTATTTATTTATTTATTTATTTATTTATTTATTTAGCGATAAAGCCTCTCACGGGACCTGAGGGCCATTTCTTTCATTAAACTGATCGGATAGTCTTTCCCCAAGACGTGATAGGCCGACACATCGGCTTCTGCGTGGCGTACCAAGGCACAGGGCATCATAGCTCATGTTTGTGCGGCAGGCACACTACCGCCTGAGGCATCTCCCCAGACCCATCTCATTGCTGGCCCCTGGCTCGCCTTAATCTGATTTTACAACACATGTTTTCCTCGAGGTAAAATATTATGAAGGACATTAGGGCCTCTTATGTTATCTTGGGGGTTATCCTGCCAAAGTGGCTGGCTGACATTGAAATGTAATCCATTTGCAGTTAAGTCGAAAGCTACATCACCCCTTCTTCCGGGGCTCACTGTGCGGCTGGCCGTTCCCACTGGGCAACACAGGTGCAACCAGAGGCATTTCCTGCACGGGGAGTAAAGGCTTTAGCCGAACTTTACTTGTAACACATGCACGGCTTGCCTTGAGAAATGGTCCTAAAAGGATCCAGGAGCAGAAATCTCTGGATAATTTTGAGTTTGGAAATAATAAACGTGAGGAAATCAAAATACAAAACAGAAAAGTAGATAAAATGAAAAGGAAAAAAATTAAAATAAAAAGGAAAGGAAAATACGTTGAAGGCGCTTTTTCCATAGGAAAAAAATATTTTATTTTTTTAAGAACAAATTCAGTTTGAAACACGTGGAATGTGACTGCTGGGATCTCATTTTCTGGGGCTAACTGTCATGTGGAACTAAAGCAGATTAAAAACCTATGACAGGCTATTAAAATAAAACAAAGAAAAAAATATTTATAACTCAAGCATAATACTGTGTTACTTACAAATTGGACAACGAAATTAAATAAATATTCATGGTACATAATTACGGCACAAATATGCAGCAATTTGGCAACCTTTTATACCATTTTTTTTCCTCATTACAGTGCAAAGGGGGATGACACTGCCGTTAAACAAGCCGTAGCTAAATACATTGCAAAATTCAAATTTTATACAAAACATCTTGCTTAGACTTTATAAAAAACCAACATTGCTCTATGTACACAATCTGGGTAAGAAAAGCCATTTCTGTCTCGTTTTTTTCATGTGTATTTTTATTAAAAAGGTGAGTAAGGCTACTGTAACACCCCGAATCCATAGGCGGTAAGCTCTGAACCTATTTACACGATCTTCACTTAAACACGATGGTGCAAGCTCCGAAGTCAGGTGACTAGGGACGGTAACACAAGCAAGGCATTTACAGTAACTTTCCAAAGCTGAACCAACTCCAAATAGGGGACAGTTGGTAGATTGTCATTTTCTGCACCGGACACAAAACAGACGCACAGGACACTTCTCAATTGGTTGCAGGTAACTCTTCATCAATTCATCTGATTTTTTTTTCACAGTTTAGCATAGAACCAAAATGTAGCCAACCGATGACACAGACCTTAGATTTCATTAAAATCAGACGGTTTCCCATGTCCCCCCCTCCTCACCCCCTCCCCCTTCCTAGAATTAGCTTTTGATGGCTTACAAGAAAATCTTGTAGGAATGCACAGGGGAGGCTGGGGTGATAGAAAGGGTTACATATATACTGTGGTTGATCACCATGGCAACCCTCCACAGAAATATGATATAGATATATATAATATATATTGGAGATATATATTATACATATATGTACACACGTGTACCACACACCCGCTCACACATACACACACATTGAACCAACATCATGTTCAGGTTTGGGGAGTCGGGAATAATTTCTGTGACAACTCTTTTTTTTTTTTTTTTTTTTTTTGCAGGTACTCACTGGGGATCTGAGAACCTTCAAATGCTGTCCTTAACAATTTTTTCCCTCCTAATTCAGAAAGCAAAACGTTACCATAGTAACAGGACTCTGTTAAAGATGTCTATTTTGCATAGCACATAAAAAATAAAAAATAAAAGTAGGCTTCCTGCTTCCTGTTTGTTCTTCTGGAAGGGCAGGGATAGGGGCAGGAGAGGAGGCGGGACCCACAGCTAAGCTTCCAGCTGCATCCCCCTCAGCGTGACCTGCTGGATGCTAGAGAACACTTCAGCCTGTAAGGCAAGGGAAAAGAACCCAACACAGAAAACACACGCCAGCACATCTCGCCACTGCCTCACATGGGGCACAGCCACATCGACTTCCTGGTGTCTCGGGGGCTGGCATTCCTAGTCTACAGTTCTGTGAGATGTCTCTGGGACCTTGTTGATTTGGCTACTCGCTCTCATTAGTGATATTTTTTTTTTCTCATTATTGGTACTTTTGGGGAGTAGCTATCCAATCTTTTACTTTTTAAAGCACTAAGCGCTGGGATTTGCCTTCATCGCCACAAGTGAATTCCACATCTGGTGTGTAATGTGTGTAATCTTAAAATATATATTAGTAAAAATCTTTCACTTTATATCCCTTGTGTTCTATACACCTATTATAAATATGTCCTATCTTCCTCCTTCCCTTCCGCACCGTAACTCACTTCCATCTTAAGGACTCTAAGAGGTGGGCCATGTGTGCTTTGCTTTGACATGGAGCCCGGGGACAGCCTCGAAGCCCGGACGGCACGGCCATAAACCAAAACAACCCAAAGTGTGTAAGGCTCAGTCGGGGAGGGGGAAGGGGCACTTAGGGGGGCTGGGGACCTGACCTACCTTTCCTAATGAGAATTCTCCAATAACCTCAGTGGTGATGGACTTACAGCCTGTTTGACCTTTGGCCTTTCAACTTCTAGGTCAGATTTGGCTCTCTGCTATTCTCCTAAAATGCTTTCCCTGTGTTTAATAAAATGTGGTAATATAGCAGCTGAGTCTGCTTAAAACATCTCCCAAAAGCAGACGGACTCTCCCACAGCTCCAGGGCTGTGCTTTTTTATTGCCAGTACCTCAACAGTCCTGCCCCGGTACTCTGACAGAGGCCTGCCCTCTCCCTCCCGGCTCAGGCCGGCCCTTTCACAACAACGGCCCCTTTGTTCCCCGGCAGGAGAGGGGCTTGTATTCCCTGCTGCATACATAGCTGTGTGACAGTGAGCTGCTTCCCACCACTCAACACAGTCTTCCCACCTGCCTCTTCTCTCCTCTCAGAAAAACCAAAGCACTATCTGTGGTTCCTGCCTTGCTTCCCCACTATGCTCCAGGGGCAGCAGCCTTGACCCGCGGTGGCAGCCGGCACCTTCTCACTCCTCCACACCTCCCTAACTTCCGGGCTGAGCCAGCCTCCTGGCAAGCAGGGTTCTCTGTACCTAATACCCATCTAATCTGATCCTGGTGCAAAGGGTGGAGCTGGGACTCTGCGGTGAGTGTCCCTCAATGATGCAGGATGTGGAGTGAGGGGTCTGGGAGGTGCTGCAGAGCCCTGGCAACAGAAGGAGTGAGTGAGGACTAAACACTAGAGATCTTTGAAAACCTTACTGAGCCCGAGGTCCGAGTGACAAGTCCAGTGTGCACAGCAGGAAACATGGAGGCAAGAGGCTAGCCTGGTGAGCAACCTTCTCCTAAGATGCTGCTGCGCCATCGCCATCCGTAGCCTACCGTGTCCTCCCCGGGCTCTGCAGAGGCCTGAGTGGCTAGGTGCATGGCTTGGAGGTCCGCGTGGCAACGCGGTAGTCCAAGTGGGGGATCTCCTAGCAGTCTTCCAGCTTCCGGGGAGGGTCTGTGGTCCCCAAGGTCGAAAAGCTACAGACTACAAAACTGTCCAGCTCCAGGCTCTTCCAGGAGGCACCCCGCCCCCCCGCGGCCAGGCTCAGGCGGTCCCTGCGCCCCAACAACAAGGCGCGAGTTCCCTCGGGAGGCGCAGGTCTCAGGCCTCAGACCTTGTAGTAAATGTTGGCAGGACTCTGTGGGGGCATCTCTTGCACGATGTACACCGGGTGCCCATAGTCCCCGCTGACCTTCTCGTAGTGCGGGCAGAAGACGCTGTCTGCAGTCCTTAGCGGTATGATAACGTCACTGGGCTCCGAGCCATTGTTGTTGCCGCCTCGCTTGGGCGTGGCCAGCGTGCTGAGAGACAGCGTGGTGGTGTGCTGCGGGGAGTGTTTGCGGTGCCTCCTGCGGTACTTGAGCAGCAGCACCACCAAAGTGATAATGATGACGATGAAGATGATGCATCCTGATGCGATCCCTGCGAATAAGGCCACTTCGGAACCCAGGAGATTGTTCCCGGAATGCCCCGCGCTGTTGCCGTCGGTGCTGGAACCTGTGTTGGAGCAAGAAGAGCACGTTACTGAGGTTCCGGGGTTGTCCTGTCGCTCGCAGGACCCTCAAAATGCATTAATCAAGCATGTCAGCCCTCAGTCCATAGCGTGAACTTGGCGGAGATCACCAGACTAGGTAGAAGAGCCTTAAGGTCCAACACCATGCCCCAACGGCTTCACAGAGTGGCGAGAGAGCCAGCCAGTCCTGGGCCTCCCCTAGCCTTCCTCCGCACTTGACCGATGCACCAGGAGGAAGAAAGGCGCCTGCTACTCACTCCATGGTGCAGCGTGCTCACCCTGGCCTCGCTCTTCCTCTGTGTGCGTCTTCAAACGCCCGCCCTTCGCAGAGAGCCCTGCCTACCAGAAATGTTCCAGAGAGGAAGGAGTGACGGGGCCTGGGAAAGGGTTCAACTCGTAACTCGGGTTGTATTATTTGATTTACACTTAAAATATATTTGGAAGGCAACAGACGCTCTGGCACTGAACAGACTGCAAACCCAAATGTTAGCACTAAAGAATTGCCTGGCATCATTATCTCTATCCATTTATCGATTTGTCACAAGAATTTGACACATCTTGTCATTGACAGAGGGGGGAAAAAAGGGGGGAAAACCCAACAACTTCCTTTCTTGAGTCTTAGAAAGAGACCAAAGATCCAAATTCTCATCACCTCCAACCCAGCACAGGGATCCCTTATACAAAAGTGCTGATGTGTGTGTGTGCCAGCTATTCCGCAAAACGGCATCAGCACAACGAACCAGGACCGGTGAGAAAATGAGCCCATTTTGTATGGCATGCTGCACTTTGGCCAGTGGGCCCTTTAATACTTTATTTTACACAGAGAATGTGAAAAAAAACATTAAGAACAGCCACCTGGAAAGTATGCCATTAGGCAGCATTTTCTAAGATTCAGAAAAGGATCGGTGAGGCTCTTTGTGGATTAGACGTAATTAGACAGGGATTAAGGCACAAATTATATATACATTAACATCAGCTTTGGGGACGGCGTCGACAGCGAGCAGGATGCGGCATCAGCCAATGAAAACCATGCGGTGGAACATCGCTGGTGACTGACACATCTGGTGAGCCCTGCAATTGTGACTGTAAGACTTTGATGGGAATAAATTAGTCTGTCTTATTGTCAGGGTTAATACTGACTCACGGAGAGTGAAGGTCAGAGGAACCTGTGGCCACCAGAGAGTCCCACCAGTGCGGAAGCACGCGGAGGCTTCCCCGCCCCTCAGGGTTCTAAGGCTGCACAGACGCGGCACACAGCATGCTGCCGTACCTGGGTTTGGTTTCACAAAGGGGCTTGTTGTTGAACTTCTCCCGTTTGTGCCGGCTTCCAGCTCCGGACGTCTCGTTGGATCATTATTCCTGGGCGATCCAGCAGAACTTGCATCTATACGAAGGACAACTGATTAACCATGGCACAGACATCTGACAAGAGCGCTAGCTTCAGGAGATGCACAGATATCTCAAGAGGCACGAATAGCAATGAACATAAGAGTCTTTATGCAAAGCACTGTGAAGTACAAGAATATAATCTTCCTTTTTAATCAGAGCGGTTCTCCTGCTTATTTCGGAGGTTTAGATTGGGAGGCCATCTGTGGAAGCTATAGGGGTTCTTGCATTTGGCAGTCAAAGCATTGCAGATGACATTTCAATTTAACTGAGCAAGTTGATTGACTACTATACCGGTTTCTAATTAGAGGAATAAGTCTTTCTTTCTGCACAATAGGTTATTCTACATGAAAACACGGCTCTTTGGTTGTCCAGATTTGAAAATGAAACAAAGCTGCAGAACCACTGTTTACATACTGGATACTTTGATTTTTTTTTTCCTCAATCAAAGAGGTGCCCTGCACTGTAAAGAGGAACTGTACCTATCTGTGGCAACACATAGACACTCTCTCTGTCTTGCTGACTGAACTTTTTTTTTTTTTTTAAGAGCGATATCTCCAATAAGAAAAGCTGAATGAATATATCGTCTTGGGGGACAACTCTGCCAGTGGTTCAAAGTGCAGAGAAGGGACAAGGGTGTGCCTTCGAAACTAAAAAGAGGAGTGACGGTGAGCATCACCTGGCGCCACGCTAGCTGGGGGCGACACCAGGTCACAGTGGCTTCGCAAAGCAGCAGGATGGTCTTTACCTTGTCCAACCTTCATGAGGATCTTCATGGCTCTTGTCTGGCACACCCCTCCCTCCTGGTTATCCAGGCCCTCCAAAGACCCATTTGATGTAGCTGATTAAAAATAAAATGGACAAAAAACAAAAAAAAGAAAAAAAAAAGAAAAATCAGGAAATCAATAGGCCAAGATTACATGAACATGAAATGTCTGAAAACAATTTGAAAAATAAGAATTCACTCTCTGTCACAGGTTCTCTGAATGTATGGGATGCTGAAAGCCGAAAAGAAATAGAAAAATAAACAAAGAGAAATGGATCTTGGAAACACTGCTGCATGTAGGCTACCTGCCTCTGGATGAGCTCAAACACCCCCTCCCGTACACATCCAACTTAGTGCTACTCTACAGGTGAAAGGAACTGTGTCCTCCAAATGCCCACAGACTCATAAGGGGGCCAAGCCAAAAAGTGCAAAAGAGCGAACACGGTAATTTCGCAACTCGGCAACCATCTCCCAACACCTGCTTCCTCCAGACTTCCTGCTTCAAGAACAATTAACTCAATGCTCTGCTTGTCAGGCATCCAAGTTCTGCTAACACCAGCGGGGAGCCTTCTCACACCCCCAGCTCCCTTCCCCAGCCTGAAATGTGCTGAAGAAGCAATACTAGAACTCAGGTCTCCGGAGTCCGCCTCTCCATCGCTGTGTAAACGCCAGCAAACGTGCGTTACTTTGCAACCCTCATGAGGCCCTTCAGCCAAGCTTTCTGCTGGGGAAAACTCCAGCTGGACAGAGGGTGGGCACTGGACAGAGGGTGGGCACACTCCCTTCCCTGTCTGGGCCCTTTGACAACTTGGATACTGCCTGATTGGTGTGTGTGTGCGTGTGTGTGTGTGTGTGTGTGTGTGTGTGTGTGCGCGCGCGCGTGTGCAACCACCTTGTCCCCACACTCGCCAACTGGGTTCCCTTCCCACCTTAACAACGAGGGACCATAGCAAAGATTTCCCTTCCACCAACGTTTCTCTGTCCTTTAAAGCAGCCGTGTTCTATCTACACACACTGCTGCTTGTCCTTAGGCCAGTGAAGTCTCTAAATGGCTTTGTAACTAAAGCTGCAAAGAGATGGGCTGTCAGGCCGTGTAACGAGGAGCAGGCTTTCATTTACAGCTCAAGCCTGAGAGGGAGGAGAGGATGGAATGTGCCGGACACTGCTTCCCGGTGAGTTCAAGGGGCAAGGAACAGAAGTGTTTCATATACATGTCTGTAACTTCAATCGCCTTCCACTTCGACCATCAAAGTCCTGTCTACTAATACTATGCTGGCAAGAGGATGAAAAGGGGACAGGTGTTCTGGCAACTTCTTTCAGCCTGGTTGTTTTGTTTTCCAACCCTGCCATCACCAAACACTTCTAAATGCCTTCCTAGTAAAAGTCTATACTCGTTGGGTAACTGCAACACTATGCAATTTGCTTCTATAAACTATCACCCTTTCCTCTTACTTTTACCCTAAGGACAAAGGATGCCCCTTCTGCATATTAATATCTCTCCCTGCTTATCTGAGAGCTCGCTGCCCGTCAGCTCTCATCATCATACCTAATTCTTCTGCTGTTGCTGACACTGAAGTTTTTCCTGGGAAAATAGGTAATAGTTGCCATGTAAACTTTGTTGGGGAGTTGTAGTAGGCCAGGCAGTACCCACTCATAGACTGTGGAGAAAATGTTTGCCAGATAAGTCAAAGTAGCCATCTAGAGAGATTCTGAGGATCTCAAAGCGGCGTTTGTTGTTACCCTGTCTTCTTCCCCTGACATGGCTCAGCCCCAGAGCCTCTCTCCTACGGCCTCTCACAGTGTGGGCCTCTGAGCACTGTGGTCTAGCGCAGCGCTGAGTCTTCAGTGGTTTGTTAGAGTTCTCTCACTTCACTTCTCAGGAATCAAGATGTGTCTCCATACAGAAAAAAGTGGAGAAGTGATCTGTTTCATGAAATCACCCGTCCAAGTCTAGTTTACTTAATCCAAGGAGCGCACCAAGTTTTAGAGCCACAAACACAGAAGGCACTTGCTGAAGTACGTCCTATTGAAAGTTAAATAAACAACTTTTTTGTTTTCTTGCTAAAAGTTATAACACTCAACTGACAAAGGCCAGTAATAACTGAAAGCTGAGCAGAGGCTGGGGAGGACTACAGGGAGTGGGGAGGACTACAGGGGCTGGGGAGGAGTACAGGCATTGGGGAGGAGTACAGGGAGTGGGAAGGAGTAAGGGAGTGGGGAGGACTAAAGGGAGTGGAGAGGAGTACAGGGGCCGAGGAGGACTACAAGGAGTGGGGAGTACTACAGGGAGTGGGGAGGAGTACAGGGAGTGGAGAGGAGTACAGGGAGTGGGGAGGAGTACAGGGAGTGGGGAGGAGTACAGGGAGTGGGGAGGACTGAAGATCTGTTTGGTTTAATCCTGAAGGGAAAAGTCAGATTCAGACTGAGAAAAAGAAGAACTGAATACCAGCAAGAAGACAGGCAGGGCCTCTACTGCCTGCAAGCACCTGCACCTGCAGGGCCACTGCTGAATTCCACCCAGCAGGGCTGCAAGCACAGGACGGAAGTGTAAATATAATTTTTAATTTGTGGGTCAGGTCCTCTTCTAAGTCAGACCTGTGCTGAGTTGCCCAGGTTTACCCCAAAGGATGTCCAAACTACCCCTCATATGTAAAGATCTCTAAAGAAATTCAACTTAAATTCCAATCTGTGTTTTAGCATCCAGACAGAACTGTGGTGGGGAAACAGGGTTTGGGGAAAATGGAAACCACTTCACAGCCAGGTGTGGTGGCCCAAGCCTTTAATCCCAGCACTCAGGAGGCAGAGGCAGGTGGATTGCTGTGAGTTTGAGGCCAGCCTGGACTACAAACCGAGTCCAGGGGAGCCAAGGCTTCACAGAGAAACCCTGTCTCGAGGGGGAAAAAAAAGCTGAAACTTCTCCCCTCTTGATTGACCAAAAAGAGAAAAAAATGGAAGTGTGGGAGGTAGACTGAGTCAGTCTGGTGGGGAGGGTGCAAAGACTGCAGCAAGCAAGCATTCTGATCACGAACAGCTTTGCTTCTCCCAATACAAACTAATTTTGACCGTCAACTTTACCGGCTCAAGAACCCTGTAGAGTACTTGTAACTCTTGTGTCTTTGAGTGTGTCAGACTCTCTTCCCAGACAGAGAACCACTGAGGTCAGACAGATACGACATGTGGATTTACCACCCAGTGCCTGGGGTGGGGACCAGAGGAGAAGGCCAGCTGCAGCCTGCCCCTTTTGCCACTTCCGAGTGCTCTAGACTTAAGCCAGTAGTTTCACACTCCAAGTGGGCATGGGACTGCCTGCTGCCCCGACAGCCTGTACCCCACAAACTGCAAGCCAAACGGAACCTTCCACCTTTAAGCTGCTTTTGCCATGCAACAGGAGAAGTAACTGGGATGGCCAGCAGCGACGGGTGATAACTTGTTACGGAAAAATCCATTTTTAGATGTCCATACAACAGAAATCGTCAGGAGTTTAACACAGCAGATAAAGGCTTTATATGCCACATGAGCCTTAGGTCTGATATAAATGTGATTTTCTACATGCCCTCAACAGCTAGAATGATTCTAAGTCTAGAGGAGCTACCACTGTTGAACTACGGCTCTCCATGTTTTGCCTTGATTGCACCTCCTTCCTGGCCATAAACTACCCAAGCACATGATTAGTATTCTGGTGCCCTGCCCCTCCCCCACACATGAACCTAGACCACAGAAGCTTCAAAAGGCTCAGCACTGATTTTTGAAACATAACGAGAAAATTGCTAATACTTGGAAGTAAAAATCTATTTCCATTCCATTAGATAGATTTGCAACTATTTATATCGTGTACTTGAATGTCCCGGGGGAATTTTTAACTTAAAGAGTAAAAACAAACGTCACCTCATTATATGCTTGCTTCTCCTTTGTATCACTCCACCAGCGTTATCAACTGTGGTCGCATTTTATGAGAATCTCTGCCAACATCAAATTCTGTCTGTACTGTTCTTGCCCGCTATGTAGTGCACACCAGCCGTGCTAACTCTGCTTTCTTGGGTGAGACTTCCTATACACCCCCCACTCCCCAAGCTCAGCACAGACTTCTGAAGAACTAGCAGGGGCACACCTGACTAACTGGAAAAGCGTCCTCCAGAAACACATATGAGTTTTAAAGTCACCCCAGCACACAGAACAAGACTGTTGGGTCCTCCCACCAGAGCTACATCTCTGAGTGTCAACAAATAAAACAAAGAAACAAATATGCTGGTGCAGTTACTCAATGTCAGCAAACAAGCTAGGGAACTTAGATCTTTCTACTTAGTTTGGTATCAGTTTCACTTCTAAAACTACAATACAGATTCAGAGTACATACCAGAGACAGGATTCAATCTCTAGAGCCCAAGTTAATATGTTTTCATGCCTCGGTTAGCAAGGTCATTCTCAAAGATAACCGACAGAGAAGGAGAAAAGTCCTAAACACAAAAATAATAATGTCCGGGAAAAGCAAAGATCAATGCCGGTTTTTAAAAGGGACAATGAGAAGTTGTCTGAAGCAAACATCAGTTCAAAGCACTGGGAAGAACAGGGAAAATTCTTTTATTTTTATTTTAATTTTTTTTTCCTATGTCTTCCACTGTAGCTTCTGGAGAAAGAAAGAAAGTGGGACATATCTCCTTGATTTCCAAGGAGCTCACAGGAAACTGATTAAGCGGCAAGAAAAAGTTCAGCCTTCCTGGCCTCAGAGCAACTTGTCCCATAACACCAAGCTTGCCTTATCCTTGCCCAAAAGCACCACAGTACAACACCTCAAACTGTCATCTCATGGAGAAACAAAAACACAAAGCAAAGCATTTTCAAAGAGAAACATTGATTCAACAAAGCATGAAACAAATACACAGCGAGAAAACAACCCAATGGGGCTCCTTGCTGGGCTGCCACTCACATTTGATCAGCTGGTAGGTAGGGGATTGTCCGTACTTACACATCATAAACCAGCTGGGATGAAGTGACATGACTGCTTCTCATCCAAGGAAGCAGGGGCGGAAGGCACAGGAAGACCTGCTCCCGTTATAACCATGTCACCACTACTGCATTTCAAAGTCTCCCAGCAGCCAACCATACACAGAGAGCCACTGTCCAAGCAGACTCCCCACAGCACAACCAACTGCACTAGGCAGAATGACTTGGAAAAAGTCAATCTAGGAAAAATTAAAAACTCACAACTTAGACATCCCATCTTCTGTTCCAGCATTATAGCATGGTGGAAGCCATGGACTGGGTACAAATAGGTAGGCTTTTCTGTGTGCATTTTTGAGGGGTGTCTTAATTGTACTTTCTCCGAGCGCAAACATTCTAGATCAACTAAGACTGGATAGTTCATTGATAGCTCAGAAACTGAAGTCTTTAAAAATGTAGCCACTCAGACATGCCCTCCAGCAAACTGTCTTTCTATGGACGTACACTGGGAAGACTTTAATGGCATCAGTTACTTGGCTTCTTTTGGGACGCTATATATAGCCATGTGTGCAAGAGTCAGCATGGTAAACAAGGCTTGGACGCCCAAGGAACTATAATGTCATGGCTGAAACCATTGTACGCTATACAAAGATTAAGGATGTGACCATCCTGGATGACCCTAAGAATCAGTTACCTTCAATGAATAGTCCTCAAAACTGAATGGCTCACAAAAGAACAAAGCAAGAGTGCATGGCAGACACACACATGTTTGTGTCTACAGAGAGAGAGAGAGAGAGAGAGAGAGAGACAGACAGACAGACAGACAGACAGAGACAGAGTGTGTGTGTGTGTGTGTGTGTGTGTGTGTGTGTGTGTGTGTGTGTGTGTAAGAGTATATATTCTGTGTGCGTGCATGCACAGTATTCATCAAGATAGGCTGCAGGCCGGGTGTGGTGGCGCATGCCTTTAATCCCAGCACACAGGAGACAGAAAAAGTTAGACTTCTGTGAGTTAGCGGTTGGCCTGGTTTGTATAGCGACTTTCAGGCTAGTTTGGGCTACAAGTTGAGAAAGAAGCCTGCCTGCTCTGCTCAGTACCACAACTTTTCAGATTGTGGGACATTTGCACAGAGTTGGTAGCACCACAAGTTCCAGGCTTTGGACTCTACATTTCAGATCTGGGCTGTTCGGCCTGTAACCTCAGTGCTGGCCCCTAACACTGTCATAGAGAAGGTGGAAGCTGTACCAGACAAAAACTACCTTTGACCCTGTTTTAATTCGAGACGCTTTAAGCATAGGAGATCAGTTATGAAACTGTGTATTTTTTCCTCAAAATATTTCTTCCACCAATTCAGTCTCTTCATTTTTTTAAAAAATGAATTCTGTTGAGGAAAAATGTTGCTTTCTAGTCTAAGATTTTATTGCTAAATCTGTGGTGACTTATGCAGGCAGAATCTCTCATTAGGTAAACTAATATAATAATATTTTTAATATAATTTAAAAGGCACTTTTCTTACTCATATAAGTCCTAGGGCGTTTTTGTTGTTGCTGAGGTTCAGTCATTAAAGTAAGGATAGCATAGTCAACAGTAAAGTAATAATTACCTCGACACAGGAGTCACCACTGACACGAGCTAAAACTAATAAGAAAACGATGCTTTAAAAATAGGTAGCCAGATGACCATTTCAATGGTCAAGGACTAAAGTCACATTTTTTTTTAAAAGAATGATATAATAGTTCTAAAGATAAAACATAATTCTCCATTGTTTATTAACGTAAAACCCCAGATTTCTAAAATGCAAACTTCCTGTTCAAGGCAGTGATAACATCTCACGAAAATACCCCGGAGTCATGAGCCATAGGCAGTCGAGTGGATTATTTATAGCACATAACCCATTCTCTACTCTCTGGTTTTTAAACAGTCTTAATCTTTAACGTATCTTTGTGATAATATAGACATACCTAGCTAGGAAAGAGTTGGAGTAAAAACCTCATGGGCAGTGAAGGACACCCTACAATCCTCTCGCTCGCCCGACTGCCACTAATTGCAGGCAGTGATATTAATGACCCAGTAATTACAGAAAGAACAGCAGTGAAGTGGAAAACATCCATTCCAGTAGAGTGCATGGCTGAGTGTGGTAGCAGGCGACTTCTGTAGGGGCTGAATTGACATCTGCTGACAGCTTAGGACGGAACACTTCAGGAGAGGCAGCAGCAGTTTGCACGGTTGTGACACTGCTTGCTTTGGCCACTGAGTGACCAGCAGCCACCCCGATAAAGCACTCCTGTTTAAATCGGCCCTACGTGTGACCCGGGCCCCATGCAGGACATGAGTGTTCTCTACTCAAAGAATCAAGGGCAATTTCTTACATGTTTATTTTAATTAAAGAATTGCTCCATCCCACAGTGTAATAGTAGGAACAACAAAACTGAGTTGATTCACTAATGCAAAGTGACTTTCAAAGCAGAGCTGTCATTCAGAAACACATAGCCTGGTTCCTCCGTAATGAGATCAGCTATGCTCTTGCCCAAGGTGGGGCTGATCTGTCAGTCCATGCTGCTATCTACCCACCCATCCATACAAACACCCACCCGCCTTCTCACCCACCCACCACCCACCCACACATCTGCAGTACGGGCACTTAGCTAAGGAAGCTTAACATCTCCTAATGTCTGTTTCTATACTGGACTAACTTTATCTTAATTGCATTATTATTTAGCGATTTTCTATTGATGGGCTCAAAGTACTTGTTAATGTCATAAAACCAATCTAGTATAACCTTATTGAAAGAAACAGACTTTAGAACTATTCGTAAGTCTAAAAGGAAAAACAAGAAAACCTGAAGTAGGAACTAGGGCCCTTCTCCTGGCATTCTACCCTGTAGGCACTGCTCTGTTACCCAGCTAGTTTTCAACTCCTATTTGCTTTGACGGCTGAGAGACCAGCAGCAACGCTGATAGAGCACCCCTGTTTAAAGTACCGTGGTCTTCTGGGAAGCTGGGATTAAGCACATGCCAAGGCACCCAGATTCCCTACACCCTGTAGGATTTTCTTGGTTCAGCTCGTGGAATGTATGACTGAGACATGCTATATCACGTCGGACAGGGCATCACTACCGTGTTTGATAGAAACAGAGTTGGTTGTTTATATTACAGGAGCTTAACACGGTTCCACGTGCAGTGTGTATGCGCTGTGCCTGCCTCCTGTCTTTACCCTCCCCGAGTATGCATGAGCATACATGCATGCCCCAATGTGTCTGACCCTCTACACTATCATCCGTGTGCTCTGCACATCTGTGCACTGTCATCACTACTGGCTTCTAAGCAAGCTCTCTTCTTTGCTGCCCCCGCACATGCAGCACGTGTGTCGGCACGTTCTCTTTGGAGTGCACGCATGGCCCAGGAACCACAGTAGCACACTTACAATGCTCGCCTAAGGACTGAAGGCCCAGCACTGGGTTTTGCCCCTGACATCCATGGCATGTAAAGTGTTCTAAGCCACTAACAATGTCTGGGTTTTCCTCGCAGCAGTAAAATGTTTCTATCTCCTGTGCTGCTAGACTTGAAAGTGAGATGGGCGTGAAGGCTGCAGCACTTCCCCGAGGATCAAACACAACTAGGCTCAGAGTTAGAGCTTTAGGAATAAATTCTTGCCTCTGAAGAGCTATATAAATCAGTTTTCCTCAAAGCAAATTTTCTTTCCTCCCCTCCAAAATGTCTGTCTTTGCCTCTTGGCTATTTTCTTAAGTGTTTTATTTTGCTTTAAAATTTTATCTTCATGATGAATATTTAGAGGCTGTTAAGAAAGAAACGTGTCCTCTTTTATGCACTAGGTCTCTAGCATTGTTCAATTATTTATAAATCTATGTGAACCATTAACAAGCTATAAATACAAGGGTAGAGATATAAAGATGAGTTTTATGAAATAACAAAGACAGCTTTATTCTGAATAATTCCTGAATAACTTTCTTAGCTTTGTTGAGCCCTTTATTTCTCATGTTACTTATTTTGCATTCATGATGTTTATTCTTCCTCAATCTTTGCTTCTCAGCCTGGGAATCAGTCCTCCCCTCTTACCGTTGGTTACTTTCAGTGCGGGAGGGTGGGGGGCAGGGTGGTGGTGGTAATGGCAGGCCTATAATTGTCTGGTTTACATGAGATATGCTGTCCCTATTTCCCAGGAGATGCCAATCGCTGTGGACAGGGTCCCATCAGGGCAGCCTTGTCCTCTGGATGCCAGACTAGCATCCAGGTGGCCATGACTCTGCTAGGCTTGGGAGCCCCCAAGTGTCTCAGTGTATTATCAAGACAGGCAGAAGCGGGCTGAACTTTCTTTATATTAAGTTCAACATGGATCCTCCTGATCCCTGGGTGAGGCTTCCCTCCAGATGCAGGCCATGACAACCCTGGCATGGTGACTGGAAAAGAATGCTCTGTGTCCGAGAGCACCAGAGCACGTGAGAGGCTGGTGAACTGTGACGTAAGAGCCACCACTGTGTACATGGGTCAGGACTCCTCCCTGTCTGAGTTGTCAGGGTCTCTCAAAGAATCTGCTAGTAAGCTGAGGCAATTCCAGGACAAACCGCACATAAACATGTGCTTTTTGGTCAAGGGAAGCAAAAGGACTTTACCGATAGTCAAAGAAGACACCGTGGGAAGATCTAACGAGTAAAGCTGCCCTGAGTGACTGAGGCTGGGCAACTCCCTGTGGTTTCGTTTATGCCCAGACTACAGACCAAGAACACTTTGTGTTCCCATCCTTCCCAGGTGCTCCACCTTGCAATGAAGCCTAGCTTCTCCCCCGACCTCCAGCTTCTCCCCCGACCTCCAGCTTCTCACTTTCCCCCTGTTCCAGTGTTAATTTGTGCTTGGTAGGTAGGCACACACGGACACCAGCAACCTGACATAGGAGAGCAACCTGCTCACAGGAGAGCAAGTGCTTTGAAGGAAGAGAAGACGTAGGCAGAAGAGCAGCTTAAGGTTCTTGTCTACTGGCACATAAAGCCCAGGGTGGCCAGACTCAAATTCCTGTGCCAACCTGTGTTTCTAAGTGTGGTGTGTCCTACTTTATGGCCTCTGGCAAAATTCCATCACAAATAGAACAGCTATGGAGAATATGTGCTTAAGTGTTGGAATTCAGCAGCAACTGAGTGCAAGGAAGAAGGAATCAAACACAAATCTTTGCCCCCTACTCGGGGGACAGGAAGCCAGGACGTAGTTTCTCCATCACTAAAGCTATCTAGTATCTAATGAAGTGTCTGTGTGGCCTCTGCTATATCGACCAATCATTGATAACCTGCTGAAGAAGCTCCATAATCGCTTTGTGGCTGCCATGCATTCTTTCATGCCTAAAAGCTACCATCATGTCAAGGGGCATCGGACAGCTGCTCTGGGATTTAGTGCTTTAGAGACGTGACAGGACACCCAGCATATGTTTAGTGTGACTTGCCACACTCATCCCCCAAAATGAGCAAGCCAAAGGCAGAAGAATAAGGAGCTATTGTTCTGGCTCTTTAATATTGTTACCTTGTTTCATTTGTGCAAATATTTCTCTCTATTTTGTGATTTTTAAAAAAATTTTTTGCTCTAAAGTAGAATGCACGCTTAAAATAATTTCGGTAGTGTGTGTGGAGCCTTCCAGCTTTGCATACTCTCATGAAAAGGAGGCTCCTCTAGACATGATGGCCCAGCAAGGAAGGCTGGGCACAGAGAGCTGACCGGGGGAAGGCACTCAGTAAATTCAGTAATGATCCGATGGTCTTTAGCAATGGTGACTTCTAGATAACGCTAGAAGACTATGACCTGGCCATGGGTATACAATAAAAAACATAGAAGCCACATAAAACCCAAGGCAAGGAGCAGCATGGAGTCCACCAATAGGAGCCATGGTGGCCCCTGAAGTGTAAGAGCACGGGTCACTTTGTGTAGTCTTTGCAAGGTCGAGTACCAGCCCGCAGCGCCTGTCTCAGGACAGAGTTTCAGGCCAACACAAGGAGCTTGCTGCCTCAGTCAGCTCTAGAGACGGTGGACAGTTTCTCTTAAAAAACCCTCAGAGAACAGGCACTCAGAGAATGGACGCCTTCCCAGTGCAGACTGGACAGCGTGTTTATAGCAATTTATCCAACAGTGAACTTCTATTGCAAATGGATAAAATCAGAAGATGCAGTTATTTCATAAACAACTAAGTGAAAGACACAGTAACAGTAACTACGGGTTTTCTAAGGCCCAGCCCCGTTTCTAAGGCCATTAGGGTCTGGATGTGATGAAGAAAAAGGGGGGATTTTCAGACTGCTTGGTCATAGCATCCCCATCTTTGGATCACCTATGATTAGATGACCTCCTTATGCAAATTGAGCCCAAG
Source organism: Acomys russatus (assembly GCF_903995435.1). Taxonomy (NCBI): domain Eukaryota; kingdom Metazoa; phylum Chordata; class Mammalia; order Rodentia; family Muridae; genus Acomys; species Acomys russatus. The sequence continues at coordinate 3,010,437 of NC_067163.1, forward strand.
GCCAATTACTGAAATAGGTCACTTGAAAAGTCAATTCTAAACATGCAGAAACCCGTATGTGTCATTTTGCCGCATGTCAAAGCAAACAACCTTTGTGGAGGAGGGATAACAGAGGAATCCTGTTGTTCCCCCATGTCACTTCTTAAGGGACCGAAGTGGAGACATCGTGGGTATAAAATACATCCCAACTACACATTAACGTCTACTAGAAAACCCAAAGATGCAGTGAATTTAAGTTGGGTAACGTTACAAGTCAAATGAAAAAAACAAAAAAAAAACAAAAAAAAAACCCCTCGTTTAAAAAAGTTGGGACCAGATCCTACCGGCTCTAACCGGGGCGTGCTGGTGACCCAGCAGAGTGTCTGCAGTTCCGGCCATCACGGTTTCGACAGCAGTAATAAAAGCTGTTCTGGAGAAGGAAATGAAAGTGGCTTCCTCATTAGGCTCAGGCAACAGACACGATGTGAGGAGTCTGGGGAGACAGCCTGACACCAGTAGAGCCATGCGTGGGTCCCCACCCGGGCACGCCCAGCACCCCTCCAAACTACAGCTGCTCCTTTCTCCTCAGGGTGGAAGCCAGCACAGGATTCTCCTGGCACTGCCTGGGGTGAAAGTGCAGACCAGCCAGACAGTAAGACTTGGAGTCAGCAACTCAAATACTGTCATTATGTGCTATCTCAAAGTGAATCAATCCTTTGTAGTATTAAGTGTGTGTGTGTGTGTGTGTGTGTGTATCCTGCACACATCTGTTTGATAGGAAACTTGGTGACTTTTTCAATTCCCTTGGCTGTTTTGGTGCTATTCTAAAATGTGATCTTATCATTTCCCCGCTTCTGGAGGGAACTTATAAAGCAACGGACGCTGCTGCTCTGGGGTGAGTGAGAAACCAGCTTCTGTGTGTTGCTAAGTATTTGAATGCTCTCTTCTGCCTGTGACGTAGGGGAAGCCTTTCAACTTTGCTACAAGTAGCACTGGGCTTCCTGGAAAAGTCCTGAGCCCCTCGCAGGCCTGGGAACATCTTATTAGAAGAAGCGTCCACCCCGCCCCACCCCCCTACCCCAGTTCCTCGTTGCTTGCAATGGCTGCTAGTTACTGCGTGAGTAAAAGAACTCTGTGTGCGGAGTGGCTGGCTTTCGGGTTGAGACCACCTTCCTTCAGCCTCCTGAATTAAAGCCTGCTGCGGCAAATCCTAACCCCGAGGACAGTTCTGAGGGCCCGAGGAGTGAGAAGCATATTAAATTCCTGTTGGTGTGGTCTAGTGAGTTCTCCGAAAACAAAAACAAGCAAGCAAAACTGATAGGTGCCATTTCATTATTGGGTGGATTGCTACTTTAACTACAGATTAAATTGTGTGTGCAAGTCCAAACCAACCCTCCCACATGCTGACAAGAGCAGTTATGACAGGCTTACTACGATGCACCAAGGAGTGGTCGTAAGCCAATCATTTAGCTGCATTTTGTGTATATTATTTGAAATGAAAGGTTAAACCTTTAATGTTTTTACCAAGCTCCCACTTGCCCTAGGTAGGAAGCTGGGATTTTTCAACGCCATCTTTCTGAAGTCTAAGCTTATGATCAAGGAGGAAGCTATGCAGGCCTGTGCGTACCCCCCTCCCAAACACACACCCAATGTGGGAGCCCTCAGTTTCCTTTAGCAGTATTCAGATTCAAGGTTGGGCATTTCCCATCCTTGGGAACGGCTGGCCTCTTCGGGCCTTTCTTTTTCACCTGGAGCAGTAGCCTTCTGAAGGGGACAGTTTCATCTTCTCAAAAGTCAGGCTAGGTCACGGCATCCATTAAAAGTCTTTACTCATATCTGTGTGTGTTTCCAAAAGCGTAGCCTCCATTTATTTTTACCTTGTAGCTACTTTATATCTTCAAAGATGGCCCTATTATTTTACCGCCCCATCTGCCTTGTTTCATCTTAGAATGCTTTTCACTTTATGGTAATCATTTCAATAAATACCTAACTTAGCACTTTTTACTTTTTTTTTTTTAATTCTTATAAATTTATTCTCTATGTATCCTATTAGCTTCAAAAATCTGTTCTGAGTCTCTGTGGCATTGGAAGCACCAGGCAAGATAAACAGCGCCCATGACCACCTTTGCTTTAATTACTAGTGTAAAAATATACACACCAAGGAACACTAGCTGAAGATACCATGAACTGCTGCTTCTGCAATGCACAGGGCAGGTGGTATCTGGGGAAAGCCAGAGGCCAATGGCACCAGGAGAAGCTGAAGCCCAGGGGAAAAGTAAAGGGAGATGTAATAGACACAGCTCAGTGGTCCAGGACTCACCTACACGCATCAGGGCGTTCACCCTAAACACCGCAATTTAAAACAACAAAAACAACAGCAACAACAAAAAAGCCCACAAAGACTATTCCTTGGAACCAGACAAATTAACCAGAACCCCATTGTTCGAATCACGTGAACAGCTTTCTCCATGTACCAGATTTCACTGTACCCAAGACCTGTCCTGGCTGCTTGGGGCTAGTTGTAATGTACACACAGTAGGGCACGTGCCACAGTGCGCTTAGCTTGCACTTCAGATACACCCTAACTGAGACCTATCCTCTACTCCTGAAATAATGGCACATTATTACGACAGATACGGGGGTGTTGATTCAGGCAGCACACCTGCGCCTCACTCTTTTTAATCAGGACTCAGCATGACCACCTGCCGAGCGCTCACCGGCCCTGGCGCTTGCCAGCCCAATAACCCGCATGCTCCTAAGCTCTGAGCTCCACCTGCCTCGACTGATCCTGCCTTGGTGAACTGTGCCACTGTTGCTCTTTGCTCTATTGAGTCCTGGCTCTGGAACACAGATCTTGGAACAGAACGCACACGAAATGAATGAGTGGATGGATGGACAGATGGATGGATGGAGAGAAAAAGCATTACACAGATTTACCTATCAAAACCTCACCAAAGGCCCTTAGAGACGGGTTTCTGTTAGTGGCCATGCTGATTCCCTTCATGAATTTACTTATTTCAACACCGTTAAGACTCCCGGCAGGTTCACCTCTGCTGAGTATTTACGCTTAATTAATACTGTTACTACAGGCTCCCAAGTTTCAATTATTATTATTATTACTTTTTTTTAAATGTACAAAGCTTCTCAATAAATTACCATGATAGTTTAAAGAAAACAGAAATCAATACAAACCTAGTTAGCTTATCTTAGTTCCAACACAGCAGAGAGAGTGAGCAGGAACTGTACTTACATATGATGTAGTAATCCTTGTTCTTCTGAAACTCCAGACCCCAGAGGTTAGGGCTGAATTCTTGAAACTTGATGGTGAATTTCACATCTTGGTCTGGTCTGGCACAGTTGAGCAGGGGGGTATTTTCCTTCTTAATAGTGCATCTGTCTGCTTGGTCTTTATCAACCATATAAACTTTATAATATTCATATTGGCCAACAGTTTTAGAGTCCACTTTGGGGCAAATAATATCCAATTTGTCTCCTATCTGTGGGTATAGTACCAGGCCTTGTCCAGGTAGAAATCTAAAAAGCATAAAAGAAAAGCCACTGAGTTGACAAAAGTGAGCATCCTTAAAGACAGTCATCAAAGAGCCAGGTGTTACCAATCACCCCCAATCAGCACATCTCAGCACGGTGCTCTGATTCACCAATGGTGTCTTCCAGGGACACATGCTTTTAGAAATTAACCCAAAATAAAAGAAAGGGATGAACTCTCCTTCCTTTGAGCCATCAGGCCTGCTGACACTTGGTTGTCACCCCCGCCCTTGTAATAGTCCAATACTCTTTTGTGCAACTTTACAACAGATCTTCCCGGTGGTGAGTCAGACCTTCCCACCTGTTTGTTATTTTTTAACCATTGGCATCATGGTTTATTGGGCATGCCAGAGTGATCCCATCAATTCCAGGACCAGTGTATGCACAGAGCCTTTGTTGTCCTGGTAGTTTCCATGCGCTGTTGATGTTAATTAACAGACAAGTTTCATCAAGAATGTTTCAAATTACTTATCATAATTAGTCAGTCATTGATCAAACAATGGGCTTTTTATTACACAGAACAAAAGAAATGTCTTACAAACCCATAAAAGATAACCAGAAATAATTAGTGTTGTATTGAATCAGCTGCGAGATGAAGAGGCCCCTCCTTGTGAGGACAACAAGGACCTTCCATGCTCTACAAATCTTCCTTTTTCTCCTCCCTTGAGATGTATTTGCTCCAATTAATTTTCGAAGCAAATCTTTAGAACTAATACTACTGATACAAAATCCCTTGGATGCTCCCAGCTGAAAGCTCTCCTCCTTTCCTTTCTTGCTGGCCATGTTGCTGAAAGATCTTCCCTAATGGGGAGTTTCTCTGAGACATTGAAACAAGAGCTTCCTAATGAACATCCTTCTGCAAGTGCTCACACTAACAACACACTCAGAGAGAGCCGCCAAGCCTGCAGGCTCATTAAAATATTAAAGCTCCAGAACAAAGCATCGCCTCCCACTCCTCCCAGACTGAGCCCTGGCATTATTTAGCCGGAGAGGCCCACCAGCCACGAGGACCCTTGGGGCCAGGATGTCTCAACAGATGAGGAAAGGTTGATGGGGCTCCCAAAGTTCAAATCCACACCAACAAAGGTGATTTATGTAACAAGCTGCCAGTTCTCAGCTAGTGTATTATGTGGTTACAAAGTAGCAGTAGCACAACTTACATTATAGTCTCATATTGAAAACTGATATTTTACTTTTTTTAAAATTTTGTACATGTACACAATGTATCTTGGTCTTACCCATGCTCTACGCCATCCCTCTATCTCCCTTTGTACTCCTCTCCCCCCAACATATGTTCCTTTTCCCTCCCAATTTAGAGTTTTTGTTTCTTCATTTTTGTTTTCGTTTTTCAAGACAGTTTCCCTGTACAGTCTTAGCTGTCCTGGAACTCAGTCTGTAGACCAGGCTGGCCTTGAACTCAAAGATTTACCCGCCTTTGCCTCCCAACTACTGGAGATGTGTATCACCATGCCTGGAGTCACTGAAACTTTCTAAAAGTGTTGGAGCAAGTGAGTGAGATTAGGTGCGAGTGTGTTCACACACACACATGCATGCACAGGAGGTTGCTTGTTACTTCCTTGGGTGGGACTGTACAACCTTAAAGAGAGGGTGGTCCAATGACACTGTTTTTTATTGATGTTTAATTAAATTAGTTCCTTTGTCAAGAACATATAGTATTTACTATTCACTTACTTAAAAAGGGAACAGGTGAGATGACTCAGTGGATCAAGGTACTTGCAACAAAGCCTAGTGACCTAAATTCAATCTCAGGGACCTATACAACAGGAGGAGAAAGCCAACTCCACACTGACTTGTGGAGTGCACGGCCATGGGCACTAGCCCTCCCCTGGATATACGAATAAATTTTTTTTTTTTTTTTACGAATAAATATTTTTTGAAGCGATGGACAGGACCCGTTTATAATGAAATCTTTCTGTGAAACAGAACCCAAAATGATTTTATGAAATAGTGACTAATTTAAAACATCCACGGGTATGGCACCTAAGAATTCTCTAGAACTTCTGACAAACTGAGATGATCACTGAGGGCCTCTCTGGCGTTTTTCACTACTCTCAGAAGAGTTTGTAAAAATACAACCCTGGAGACCAAGGTTCCCAGGGAACCTCCACAGCCCATTCCCTCCAGGCAGCTCTTCTTGCTGCATAAAGCTCAACTGGTTCCATGAAGCATGAAGGTCACCCACTTCTCCCTCTCCCTAAAGTGACCAGAAGTATCCCATGGCTTTAGCAGGACAAGATGGAGGACAAGATGTGCTAACTTCAGGAGCATTAAATCGCTCACCTTCCTGATTCTCTTCCTCTCACATCTGCTCTTCAGCCTTTACAGGAGATGACCCTTACAGCTCACAGGAGCCCGCAGGCAAGCAAAAGGACCAATTCCTACCCCAGGTTTCCCGTCCTGCTCCAGGGTTTCCCGCTCCTGAACTGCACCTTTTGGAGTTGATGTAGCTGGTACAGTGGGTCACCATGTAAGTGCTAGCTAGGCTTGGTACACGTCTTCATCCTTCAGGCCAGTCCACTCACCGTCTTACAGCAAGGGGTGGCAGTTCCCAGGCCTCCAGAATCAGGGGTCCTTCTACCCATTCAGTTCTTTATGGTTAGTACAACATGGCCACCTGACCAGTGTATCTGTGCACGTCTTACACGGCATAGCATCCCTCAGGTCTGGAGTCTGCTTCATTAAGCCCTATCGTCATCCAAACTTCTCCCAAGGTCTCTTTGAGGATGGCCCTTTCTGTCTCACTGTTTAGCCAAGGCGGCTGGCTCCCTCTACTCAGGTAAGTCACGTCCCAGCAGTCACTTCAGTCACCAGGTCGCTGGGTCCCAGTCCCTAAACTGGTGCTGGTGATCCGAGGTGAGGGAGCACACAGCACACCAGCCAGGGTGGCTTCAAGAATTGCTGCAGCTTTGACAATATTTTCAGCAGGAACAAATCACATAAATAATTTAATGAGCTTTTGATTGATCTTGCAATCAGCCTGGATGTTTAGTTTTAATTCCGTGTTCACGATGTCACAGAGCATCAAGGGTAACCTGTGAATGCACAGCTGGAGGGGCGGGGCCTGAGGTTCTTACTTCACGACTATGACGTGGTTCAGGCCAAACCTACTGTTGCTAAAGCTTCAAGGAAGAGCAATACAGTATAACAATGAAACAGAATTTGATCCTTTGTCTCTGAAAAGTTGCTGTTCCAAGTATTCACTCCACTGACCGTCCTTGGGCATTTGATATGGCCTTGGTTTTTGGGGGGGCTCAACAGCTTTTGACACCCTACACACACACACACACACACACACACACACACACACACACACACACACACACCCCTTGCCTAAAGCACAAGGCAGCTACCATTTGCATACAGGGCTGCAAATCACAGCACCATGGCCAGTCTGAAGCAGATCTGAGCCTTGCTCCTTGCGCCTCTTACCCTAGAGTCTACGCCACAGTGCACACCTCATAGAAGAGGTACAGCCCCTCCCGAGACAGTGATCAAACACAACAGGAAAAAGCCCCTTCCCTGGCCTTCTCAGTTCCCTTCGTCCCACATTAGTATCTAAACATGGTTTTATGAAGTACATGTTTGTATAAATGAAGCTTATAGACACGTTATGAAGTTACAGGGAGTGTGCAGAAAGTCGACATGCATGCAGCCTTGCAAGAACTCCACCGAGAGCTATGGAAATCTAGTGGCCTGCCCTGCCCTGCCCTGCCCTGCCCTGCCCTGCACACAATGGCTGGGACTCAAAGGGCCTTCTGAGGTGACCACCTGGCATCCATTCTCTGCCCTTGGAGGCCAAGGACCAAAAGGCGAAAAAGAAACAGGCCAACCACTAGAATCTGTGTTTTAGATGTAAAGCTACAGATGAACTCCTGCCAGTTCAGGCAGATAGTGTTTGTCTCACCCAAGGCCATTAAGCCTAGGATAAACAAGTCAGTAAACAGAGCTCTACCTTTGAAGCTATGGGCTTGGTTTCCTTGATGTTTCTTGAGAGGAGCCAATACATCAGAGCTCACATTTACTTCATGCACATCTGCACATAGAATACCTGGCAACACTCAACACTAAAAGATGGACGAGAGGATGACCACAAGAAAATGTTTTAAAAGTGACAACCACACCAGCGGACATCAAATTACTCGTGACAACCCACAGTAGTCGGCGCATTTTGACTCGCTGTGCTACACTCAGGTACGGATCATCCTGTAAGAAAAGCCAGTCGCCACCACCCACGCCACTTGTAAAGAGGGTTACATGGTCAAGGACAGGGGTGGGCACTCAAGGATCTGGACAATGTTTCTGGCCTCACTAGGAGAACAAAGGTGGGTTTTCCCCTCTCTGTGTTGGCCACTGAGCATCAGCAGCCTGCTGTCAGCCTGCGAGAAGCACACAGTACCCCAGGGCAGCCTCACAACTCCCCCCCTCCCCACAACCTGGGGGATCACAGGCAGCACTGAGCAGAAACAGGCCACTCCTCTGATTTTCCCCACTGAATCATTTCCAAACAGACAATAGAGTCCATGACTTTGACTTTGACTGCCTGATGTAAAATGATTTGATGCCAGAATCTATTTTTACCTGTGGGTGCCTATTGATTTAACTCAAGTCTGAAAAAAGTCTTTTGCCAAACTAGACTCTAACAAAGTGTTCTGCACAGAGTGCTTGAGTAACTCTAATGATCGACGTTAGACAGTAATATTTAGTAATCTAAATTAGATCTCTAATAATATAGACATCTCAGCTTCATACTTCTCATTGTAAAAACCTCTATTAACATCACACGGCTTAATAGTCTTTAATGCTTGTAGAGGAGGAAGCCCAAGTCTGCATGTGAACCCAGGCTGGCTTTAGATGTTCATATAATGCGTGGAAAACATAGTCGGCAATGGGGCTGAAAGGCTGCAAAATGCGACTCCTGTGGACACAACAGATCATGTCACCAGGAGCCTGGGATCAAATGGAGGCATCTGTGGCCAGATTTGCCTATTATCTGTGCCATGGGAGGTGAGGGTTAGGGTTAGGTCAGTCTCTCTCTCTCTCTCTCTCTCTCTCTCTCTCTCTCTCTCTCTGTGTGTGTGTGTGTGCGTGTGTGTGTGTGTGTGTGTGTCTATCTGTCTCCGTCTGTCTGCCTCTGTCTCTCTCTGTGTGTCTCTCTCTCTGTCTCTCTCTGTCCCCCCCTCTCCTTCTCTCTCTGTCTCTGTCCCTCTCTGTCTCTCTCTCTCTTTGTCCCTCTCTCTCTGTCCCCCCCCCTCTGTGTGTCTCTATCTGTCTCCGTCTGTCTGCCTCTGTCTCTCTCTGTGTCTCTCTCTGTCTGTCTCTGTCTCTCTCTCTCTCTGTCTCTCTCTCTCTCTGTCTCTCTCTCTCTCTCTCTCTCTCTCTCTCTCTCTCTCTCTCTCTCTCTCTCTCTCTCTCTCTGTCCCCCCCCCCTCTGTCTCTCTCTCTCCATGGAAATCCCAATTTCCCCTGATTCTTTTTAGTGCCCACATCATGGAGCTCATTGCAGACACATCATGACTTCTTATGTTTCCTCACATTGGCAGCACACAAAGGCTGATTTAGAAATTACGGCACAGCTACTTCATGCTGATGTGCCTGTGGCTGCACAGGCGAAGGCGACAATACAGGGGGATGACCCATTAGGCCAGGTGGGCCCTGCAGACTGGACAGTGCATCTCAGAAATGCCAAGCAACAGCTCCTGATGACAAAATGTCAGTGGTTACCTAACACGCTCACACAGAAAAAAAAAAAAAAATCGATTTAACTGTTTCCTATTTCTGCACCATTAGGTCAGGTACAAGCATCTGTGAAGCCTGGTCCCAGAGTTCACAGAATAGACACTGCAGCTAAGCCATAGCCACAGCCACAGAAAACTGTAAGTTTTCCTACGTGCAGAACGTTGCAAAGTCAAATTCATAAGGGAGTACAGTACCTCCTACTGAAAACTCTAGCCTTCCTTTCATTTGAAATGACATCTGGTATAATCACAGACTTTATGACATCATTTTGGTCAATCATGGACTGCATATGTGGAGAGGTTCATGCCCACAACCATCTTAGTCTGAGCCCCAAGCCATTCCTGTAGTCATCAGATCCTCTTAAGGACACATTCCCTGACGATGCCCCACTATTCGGCAGTCCAGGACTGTGAATAAGCACTCCACACAGATGCCTTACTCCAGCTGAAAACAAACACATCTGTAAACCATGTGGCTTGCACTGGCCTGACCACAGAGACCAACATGCACAGATGACTGTGCCACCGACAGTGACCTGTAACCATTTGGGGGCTATGGTGATTTTTACGTTTCTGTGGGCTTCTCCTCAGTAAACAATGATTCTGTGAGCAGACTGGACACTACTTTTTAATGCCCGGCTTCAAAAATTAAACTTGCTGGGCCTGGAGGTGCGGGTCTGTGATCCCAGCTGCTCAGGGGGCCTATGGCAAGATGATCCTGGTCCTGAGGCCTGCCTACACTACAGCATGAGTTCAAGGCCAGCCTGGGCAACTCAGTGAGACCACATCTCAAAATACAAAGCAGAGAAAGAGCTGAGAAGATAGCTTCATGTCAGAGTAACTGCCTGTCGTGTACGTGGTTAGGTTTAGCATCTAGAAGCCCACAGTTCAAATAATAAAAAAGTAAATAAAAACCAGAAGCCAAGGGTAGAGGGCGGCGGTGGTAGCCGGGCAGTGTTGTGGTTGTAGTTGTTGTTGTTGTTGGGGTGGTGGTGGTGGTGGCACACGCCTTTAATCCGAGTACTGGTGAGGCAGAGGCAGGTTGATCTCTGTGAGTTCAAGGACAGCCTGGTCTACAAATTGAGTCCAGGACAGCCAGAGCTGTTACATAGAGAAACTCTGTCTCGAAAAACAAACAAATATACAAAGAAAAATTTAAAAACCCTGAGCTATATTCATGAACTAGCTTTCTTTGCTCTCATTTTGAACACATTTTAAACGTTTAAGGCTTAACTTTGGATGCAATGCCTTAGAAAGCATAGGATGACACTATGGCCTACGTACTAGACAGCCCCAAGTCCACAAATATAGAACAGATATTCATCCAAACAAATGAGAAATGAAAGATAAATATAATTAGATTTTATCACTGAGCAAATCAGGAAGTGGGCTGACACTTTTAAGGAACCAGCTTTACAAACTGGGTCATCCTAGAAGGAAGAAAACCCTAAATCACATTAACACACGAGATTTTTCCTAATCCCACATTATATATCAAGGATACTTGGAATTTGTCACATTCTGGGAAGCATACTTTTCTTCATGAAATGCTTGCATTGTTATTCTAACTGGGAGGTAAGGGTTACAGGAAGAAGGGGAGGAGCAGTGTGTAAGCTGGAAATATAAATATTCCCCAAGAACGGCCTCGCATCCCGAGTGTGTGAACTTGACATAAACAGAATATCCAAACTGGTGTTGCTTCCATTCGCTGCAGTAGCTCAACCGGCTGCTCTAGAAATGCCCCCCAAACAGAAGGGCTCGATATAAGATGAGTATGTAAAAAAGTAACACCCAAGAAAGACACTAATAGCTTCCAAGAGAAATTCTCAGCGAACATTGTCCCCCTTTTTAGTGAACAGCACTTTACTGCCCCCTTTGGCACTTTAACATCAGAACAAGTTTCTACACAGACTTATCCTGAAACCAGAGAAATAGTGGGGTGTAGCTAGCTATAAGGTGTCAGGTTCACACAGAACTTGGTTACCAGATACCGTGCTTACAGTAACAAGTAATTACTCTGAAACTTCCAGCAAGCACACCCCTATCTTCTTAGTGGCTTCAACCCTTTAAGGAGGAGGTAGTAATTGGAAGCTTTAACTGGCATTTTCTGCTTTAATTCAAGTGTGTGTGTGTGTGTGTGTGTGTGTGTGTGTGTGTGTGTGTGTGTCTTGGAACAGTGGTCTGCTTTCACAGGTGCCCCTTTCTTTCATTTTTCTAAAACAAATACTCCGTGCAACCTGAACCCGATTTATTCAAGGATAAGAAAAGGGGCCTAGAAGCAGGCTGTACAATTGGGGACCATTAAAGCGGTCTAAATGCAAGCTGGTGAGGGGAGGGGGTGTGCATTTCAAACTTCGCACCAACCACAAGCCAAACCTTTTCAAGAGCCGAAAGATGAGAAGAGCAGAAATCCAAGCGCCTGGAGAGCCCAGGGCCCCAAGAACCAGTTCAACAACTGCACCAGGTGAGGGACTGGCTGACCTGAGCACAGGCGGGGGGGGGGGGGGGGGGGCAGGGGGTGCAGGAGGGCTGATGCAGTTATCAAGCACCACTGAGGTGGTAGAGAGCTTTCCTTCTCCAGGCCTGAAGACCTCAACGTGCATTCCACACAGTCATACCTTGGGGTGGGGGTACTTCCCTTCAAACTTATTATTTCCCTCTGTCCTACAATTATCAAGTAAGTCAAAAATGAGATTAAATTTCACAGCCTATGTTGCTGCTGTACAACTGCATGAAAACTGATGCCTTTTGATGTTAATCCTGTTTTTTTTTTTAATTTGTGATATGATACTAAAAACAAAACAACACTGGTAACTAAAGTAGATTTCGTTTTGAAATCTTATTCATTTCAATTCTATCTGTGAAGTGGGGTTTTTTTTTTTTCCTACTGTCTAACCACTTCCACTCCACAAAAGAGCACACCTGCAACAGGCTGAGGTGGAAAATGCATTTTCTATTAATCATCTCCAAGTCAGACCTCAGCTGTGTGATGCAGATACCAAGGTTGTTTTTTTGTTTTTCTTTCACAAGTTAATAGACACTACTTAAATCTGCTATGGAGTTAAGAACAAAACTAGGCCTTCACTTATGTAATCGACCAAAGGACATTTTCTGCCTATTCCACACCACTCTCCGTCGATTGGGTGGGGGTGGGGCCCGGGGGGGTGGGGGAGGGGGGAGGGAGGCAGGAGGGGAGAGAAGAGTCACACAATTCTGTGGCCAGCCAAGGCTAAAGCACAAAGCTGGAGTGCTGAGAGTGAGAGAAGCGATGGTGCACGCCAGACTGCCCTGCTGGCAAGCCAACTGGGCCAGCTCCACCATTAAAACTGGGATTTCCTAACCCCAGTGACAAGAGGCATTGCAGCCCTCTTTCCCAACTGCAATTTGTTAGCACCTGTACGGTCATGTTCCCAGCCGTGCTTTTAGCAAGAGCCTATAAAGGAAGGTGGAACCAGTGTTATTTATAGGCCAAGCCCTAGAGAGAAAGATGGCTCTCATGGAGAAGAGGTCCAAAGGGCACCTCCAGGTGGGTCTCTGTTGTTTCAAAGCCATTTGCTCATTTACCTGAGTGGCGACTTCACAAGGATGAAAGCCACGTGTAAATTTAACAAGGAACGGATGGTTTACCTCCTCAGCACTCCAAGACAAGGCATCCTGGAGCAGGCCTGGCTGTGCGCACTGTCCCCTCCGCCCGCTTCATCCCCACAGTCAGGCATTTCTGGCTTCGTCTCAAAGTGTTCTGCCTGTGCGGGAAAGCCATTCACTCCTCTCTAAGATGAAGCATCGCTTTGGTGAGATGTCCAGCAAACAGAAATGTTTCCCCTACCACGTGCCTGCCCTCTCATCCCCTCCCATACAGAGCAGCACTCAGACTGGGGCTCCGGCAACAGATGCAGGAGTCCATCCATGACTGGGAGAAGGGACCATGACACTCAGCTTTGTGGGCTCTGAGAGGGAGTCTCCTTGACAGGCAAGCTTAATAAGCCTAGAGACAACAGTTTACAAGGCTGTGTGCAATAGCTTTACAAGCCCCTAAATGGCTGCTTCCCAGCACTTCCTGTTCCCAGGCTCCAGGGGAGGGGTCAGGCACAGGTCCCCTTGGGTGTGGTGGGAGTGGAGAAGGAGAGGAAACCCAGTAATAGACCTTCCACCACCAGAAGTGAGGAGTGGAGTTGATTCCGACTACCCAGAACCATGTCACGTATGGAAATACGAACGGGTGGCGCTTTGCTGTTACACTCCTCCCTGGCCCAAACACAGAACACTCCTGAGTCACCCCAGCAGGTTGCCACTGGAGGAGAGAAACTGGGCAGGGAGGGGCTGAGAGGACGCCACACCAGGTGCTTTAGAGCCTCGGTTCTAAGAGAGTTGAACACTTGGTTGGCATTGTCTGGCAGCTTCTTCTCGCAGGTAGGCAGATTTGGAGTGAAAATGCAAATCCAGAGGCAGCACGGTGGAGCCCAGAGAACCCCAGGCCCACGAATATTCACTGCCTGGCTTCCTTAAACAAACTGCTCCAAACTTGCAGAGCATCAAAAGGCAGATGGGCTGAGCTGAATGAATCCGCAGGCAAGAAGCCAGACTCCCCGTTTGCTGTAGAAATAGGCCTGGACTTGATTTGAGTCTTCTCAGCTCTGACAAGCTGGAAGCTGGCATCGTTCCCAAAATCCAAAATAAAATGGCATTTAATTGTGACTAGACTCTAAAAAAGATGTCATACTATCTCCTTAGCTTGACACACGCTCAGCAGCAAACTGGAGGTGACTCTGGAAGCCCGACTTTCTCCCAGGGGGAATTTGACCAATCGCTTAAAATTCTTAAAAGGAAAATATTGATAGTCAAAGGAGTCACGCGTAATAAATGCATTAATATTATATGCCATAAAAAACTGCCTAGTCATCCTTCAGACAGGCTGACGGTGACTGTTTCCAGAGGTATGACCTTGTTAGGTCTGAGCCTCACAGGGCCCCTTGAGAACTGTACACCCAGCGTGAAAGACAGTTGCTCAATAATGTTCAAACGAACAGCAGAAGATCAGGCTCAACATTTTCTCTTGTCCTCCACCTTGTGTGGACTGCCCTGAACAAATACACACACACTTAACTTACCCATGGCCAACTTCTTCCTCTGACAGCGTAGTAGAATCGAACAGGCAGATAATGGCCAGAGCAGAGATTCAGCTCAAATCCACATCTCTGCTCCCCATGACCTGGGATAACTCCATTAACCAATTTGGCCCCAGTTTCCCCCACTAGAATTAAGAGGATAATAAGAGTGTCTCCCATTGGTGGCTGCAAGAATGTTTAACCAGTCTGTACCCAGCAGTCGGGAGCAGCAGCTGGTGTGTGGTAAGTGCTACACACAACTGTTGTGTTATACAGCTCAGGGTCCAACAGGAAGCCAGGGTTCTAAATGCATAAGGGACCACACTGCCCATCCCCAGAACCCAGGGTTGCATTCGTGTACTCACTCAAGGACAGACATTTTACTAGAATACACAAAATGGGGTTAGACAAAGAGGCTACTCCCAGCAGACAGCTGAGCAAGAGTGTCCAGGGCTTGTTTGCACACGTGTTTTAAGACATGACTCCAGGCGAGGGGCAGAGAAAGACAGTTCAAAGGAGCTTCATGGACCAGAAAGTCTTAAAGAATCAGTATAAACAGCAAGCTAGTGAAACTAAATAACACCAGAGAGCTTAAGAATATTAGTGTTAGTCTTCATTAGCGAAGTGTTTTCATTTTTTTTTTCTTTGTATGCAGATGGGATTCAGTGGACACGAATGAATTTCACTAACAGTAGCTGACCTTTACTGGGTCATTGTGGCAAGCTCAGAGCTAGGCCCTTTCTTTAAGCACATTTAAGTCTGACTACTGTTTTATTACCCTCTCTGTCTCTCAGCACTACTATGTGACTGTCTCTAATGTAAGCCTGGACAAATGAGTAACATAGAGGACACTGTTCTAAGCTGCACAAGTAGCTAAGCAAGGACCGGCTCACACCAGTGAACTAGAAAGCCTGTGCTCTTGATCAAACCAAGCCACCATCCTGGCGAAATCAATGGCCTGACCTGCCTGAGATGACACTCACTTTTAAAACAATTGGTACTGATAATCCTCACATTAAAAAGACTGTTGAAATCAATGAATTGTTATTTCACAGGGTTTGTTTGTTCCACCCGGTGGGATTTGATTCTGTGCTACGGCCATTCAGAGGCACAGACCACATTATAGACACCATTGTGGGTTGAAACAAGACTGCTCTGGCTTGCACACTCCTGTTGTTGAGCAACCTACCATGACTTCCATTAGAGAGGCTGCTGTCTTTAAGAACTCAGGTCTCTTCTCCCCTGGACTGTCCCCCACCCCGACCCAGAGCTGGCCACCTTTGTTCTTCTCTTGTCCCCTCCCTCTACACACAAAGCCACAATGCTCCAGCATCGGATGTCATGTTTCTACTTGGCATTCAAATCTCAAAGAAGAAACAGTGGTGGCGCACACCTTCCTTTAATCCCAGCACCCAGAGGGCAGAGGCAGGTAGATCTCTGAGTTCAAGGCCAGACTGGACTGCACAGTGAGTTCCAGGACAGGCAGAGCTATACAGAGAAATCCTGTCTCAAGAAAACAAAAACAAAAAACAGAAATCAAGGAAAGAGATTTTTCTGCCTTGGCGTAATCCTCAGAGTGATGGACCTGGCCAATAATAAACACTTAATGAAGGAATTAATCAAGTTACCACTGCCAGTTGTCACGGGCTCTCATGAGGCCAGGGCAAAGGATTGCTGGATTCTATTCCACAAAAGGCTGGCGCAGGGCAATGGTTCTCCAAGTATGGTTCCCCACCACCACCAGCAGTTTGCAACATCTGGGAGCTTGCTACAGTGTGTACCTCCCAGCCCCACCTTGGCCTTCAAGAATTAGAAACACTGGGGTGGGTCCAGAAATGAGTTTTCACAATCCTGGAAAGCAACTTTGATACCCTTGGGTTCAGGCACTTGGGATCTGGAGGGCGGACTGTGGATCTCTGGCAGCAGGTGACAAGAACACAGGCAGCCAAGAGCATAAATCAGATAGTTACTGGATGCCCACAAGGGTCAGACGTGAGTGAGGTGTTGAAATGAGCCAGGGTCCTCTCCTTGCCTTGCAGAGTCGGTGGATAGTGAGCACCTGAGCATGCCTGGAAGCTGCCTGGAACACAGAGCACCTGGGGTTCCTGCCAGGCCTCCAGGATTGCAAAGGAAGGCAGGAAAGAGACTGTTTGATCTGTATCATACAGAAGAGGATGTATCTTGAGGGATCCTGGCCCTTCCTAATGATCTGTTTTCTCAGAGAAAGTGGAGATTCAAGGCCTCCAAGAGCTTTTTTTGAAACCTAAGAGTACCCAAATGATAGTTAAGTGGAAAATGACTTTTTTGTTTGTTTGTTTTTCAAGACAGGGTTTCTCTGTGCAGCCTTTGGACTGGCTTTGTAGACCAGGCTGGCCTCGAACTCACAGTGATCGCCTGTCTCTGCCTCCTGGAAAATGACATTTTCTAACTTCTTTAGTTAGATGCATTGTGAGTTGGTGATTTACCCTGCTCCATTCAATCTCTCTGGCAGTTCTGGCTGAGGGTGAATGATCTAAGGACACAGCACGGTAGCGTAAGTCGGGGAAAGGGCAAGGACTGAAGGTTTCTTTCAGGTGGAGTGATTAACCACGCTGTCGCTGTGCCTCAGGCTCCTCTGCTATCCCAGGAGCGGATGGAAGAGGTCATCTCAAAGACATCTTTGCCTTTCAAGGACAGAAGCCCCACTAAATACAGAGGCGAGGGAACAGCCTAGGCAGCAAGCTGCCTCACAGCACACATACCTCATCACTCCCTCGCAAAACAGATACGCGGACCCTAGGAGCAGCACGCATACATACTCTAGGGAGATTCGGAGATGAGTGTCCAAGAAAAGGAAAGATGAGCATCTTGCTGGCGACAGGGACTTTCAGCACTGGAGAAGTGCTATGAATACTGTAATTAAAGTCAGACACAAATGAATTTCAGGGGAAAATGAACTGGGTCTACACAGTCACTCTGCATAGAGCCTGTCTCCGAAGGGCCTCCTCTGCTGGGTGTTCCCACCTGTTCTCCACTCTGCCTGTGGGGGACGAAGGTGTGAACGCCACCCTTCAGCAGCGCCCGTTTGCTCTTCCTGTTGTGTCTAAAGGACTACTCCTGGCAGAAAGGGCCTGTTTTCTGTTAAGAGCTTTACCCGCCACTGCAGTTTTAAACTTTGGAGCCAGCAAGTATGGACCACAGGCCCCGCCTTCTGTTCACTAGAATCCCATACTTTAAAAAGATATCTCACAGGTACGTGGGCCCAGAATGGAGGGCACAGGCGAACGGTGAAGGGCTCACTGCTGGACAGTTAGTAAACAGATGCACAGCTCCTTTGCATAGCTCTTTAATCACTTTAACCCTGTTCCTAGCTGAGAGCTCCAGGCCAAGGCGATTCAGCTTCCCCCTTTGTCGTCTGCCTGCCATAAATATGCGCCAGTCTGTGCGTGAAAAGCTGAAGGAGACAGCAAGCTTGCTGGACATTTATCATTCTCTGTTCCCTGCTAACAAGCAAATACTTTAGTTGAATGGGCCATTAGCAATCATTGTCGAATGGAGAATGAAAGGTGCTAGGATGTGACCAGATTATAAATTAGGGGGTGTCCCTCCTCTTCAACGAATCTCCTCCACACATGAAACGGATCTTTTGGTATAGATTCAGAATTAAGACGGAAAGGAAGGCACAACGTGGCAGGTGCTTGGGCCTGAGAAGTGGTACGTGGCCGCCATGTCTACCTTAACCCTTACAGTGGTGAGAAAAACAGATCACAAAAGGAATGTAGCTACAGCCCAGACTATGATGCAGCGTCAGGAAGCAAGTCAACAAGATGGGTCTAAGGAGAATATGTAGGGTTTAATGGTGATCTTTATCATCTGCCTAGACACTCTCATGCGCCTGAGAAGCAGACGATGTGGGCATCACCCCATAAGGAAAGCCCCTTGTCCTGAGGGAACGGTGAGACTTTCCTAAAATGCCAAAGGATGATGATAAGGCTTGAACCAACTGAGGGTGTCACACACTCTACCTGACCAGCATGGAGCCTACGGCCTGCTTTGTTTAATGACTAAGGCGGAAAGTGGAAGAGTAACCCCTAAGGTTCAGTTCCCTCCCAAGGCTGTTGCACTACCAGGCAACACTGCCAAGAGGTTTTGTTTCTGCCTGTAGTGGGGGTCAGCACAATCATTTTATAGTCCTGTCATTTCCACCAGGGAGCCCGTCCCATCAGGCCCATCGCAGATAGCTAACTAACCACAGTGGTCGGAAAGCCAGGGGCCTCTGGAATTGCAAGGTTCACTAGTTTTGGCATATTAGACGGATGATTTGGATTAAACTAAATTTCACCCTTTTTCGATACTGTCCCTGTTATTTCTCTTTTTTTCTTAAATTTCCCCCGGCAAAGAAAAGAAGAGCTGGAGAGCCAGGTAAGAGCCAGCAGCCCAAGCATTCCTTCGCCTCTGTGCCCAAGGCAGGGCTGGGATGCAAAGGGCTGGGGGTTGGGGTGGGGGCTATGCCTGAAATCAAAAGGCCTCTGTTTTCTTTTCAGATAATTCAAGCCCTACCTATCCCCCTCGGGTCTCCGTTGCTGCCCAGCAGGTCTCTGCCTGAAGCCCAAGTAGAGATGAAGGCAGGGGCAGCGAAGGGCAGTTAATCCTACAGAATGGCCGCCGCTGTCAGGCCAGGAGTTAAGCAGGAAGGGCTTCCAGGCCCTAAGGACTGCGGCGAGCTGTGAGGTTTAATCAGCCTCCGTCTCAGTCTATAAAAGGCCGTCAATGAAAGCTACCTTGGCCATATTATCTTCCACCAATGAGCAAGAACTGTACAGCTTTTCCTCCTCCGCTTCTGCCATTCCAGACCCACAAGTGCAGCTTTCATGGTCTCTAATCCCAGTTCCCAAGTCTGCACTGCTCCCGAATAATACTCGACAGCCTGGAGCAAGGGCCTGCGCCCCACACCCTTTTCAGGGACGTGTCCTTTCCAACATCAAGCTAATCTATATGTTGCCATGGCTTCCCCTTTATCTGCCTTTACATCTTATGAACTGCATGGATTTTACCACATTATTTTTATCTGAAAGACAGAAAATGGTGGTTTTATTGCCATACAATCAGATCCCTGCCGCTGCGCCTCTACGCCTTTTTATCATACTTCAATCAAAAGGGATCAGTTTCTTTATGCTCTGCCCCTGATTTACTTTACATCTGTAAAGACGTCGTCTGGGTTGTAATCCCCTTATTAACTATGACCAGCGTTGATTTGCCTAAAAATAAAAGCAAATTGTGTCAGGCCCTTTCACTTTGTTTTTGATTCCGAACTACAAAATGGATAACTAAAGAAACCTTCAGAGTTCACACGGCCTAGTATAGTGCTGAATTTAAAATGAGAATTAAACAAGTTAAACAGGGGAGCTATGTCAACGGTTTACATCTCCCATCATGGGAGAAGGGCTGACTGCTTGCTTTTGTATTCTTCGGCTCTACAGAAGACAATGAAGCCACAGGAGTTTTTCCAAGCTGTTCGGAACATGTCTCATTTGCTATCCTTCCTTTTTGGGCTGTTCTTATTCCTCCCAGCCTGCACCCCCCCCCCCCCCCGCTTCTAATCCGCCCCTTTAAGGGGGAGGAGGGGCCTTCACCTACAGAGAGCTAACTCCTCCCCAGAAGGTTATAGTTCTACAGGATCTGCATATTTTAATCAAAATATTTTAAACTGCCCAACACTTCTCTTTAACAAAGGGTGAGCTCATAAGCCAATCTATGCAGATGTGTAAGTGACCTGAAAAACAGGTTCTTTTATGTCAGCAGCAAAGGCAGGGCAGTGACTACAGGCATTTTAATGACCCTTTGGAGAACGCGCTTCCTAATGTCTAATTTGTAACTAGATATTTTGAAGAATAAAGTTTTCGTTAAAATGTTAAGGAGATATTGTTGCTTATGGCAGCTCTTTTCCCAGGGTCTACAGTCTGTATCTCCTGCTCCCCGCCACTCCCACTTTTATGACGCTGCCCTGCAGTCGAGCCTGCAGCAACTGGAATACTCTCCCATTCGGTGACTGTCTCCTGAAATGCCGCTGCACGTTAGGTGTCAGATTAAGCTCCCAGGAGCGACCTGAAACATTTTAGCTGGAGATTAAACAGCAAGGATTTGGTTACTCCAGTGCCCACAGTGCTGTTCTGAAGGTTATCCTGTGAACCCACCAACAGGATTCATCCCAGGAAGTGCAAAGAGGTTCCAGGAAAGCTCATTAAACCCACCAGTCCTCCAGCAGCTGAGGCCACCATTCCAACGTGTGGCTTTCAGGTGGTCCCTGTGGTGGGTGGCTAACTCACCTGCCTTCAAGCTGCAGCCACTGAGTCCGAACCATATTGGAACACTGAGACCAGCTGCCTTTCTTTGCATTGGTAGGACACACGTCAACAGCCAAGCTTTGTCAAAGAAGTTAGAATCAAGTGCCCAGCAAATCATCTTAGCCTTAGCCCTCCTTTCTGGGGCTGGAAGCTGTAATTGCCGAGGTTAAGCAGTCCAGCCCTGGGACACCCGGCTCTCAGGCCTTTGTGCTCCGCCGGGCTCTGCTGTGGAACAAGGACAAGTTCCTACATATAATTTATCATTCTGAAAAGCCGAGAGGACCCTGGATGATGTAAAACAGCACCAATTCCAACCTTGGCACTTTGTGGGTTATATATATGCACATATTAAAAAATGACGAGATAAACTCAAATGCAAACTGTAGAGCATAGTTCAAGGGGCTGTTCAGCCAAGGCTGACTCTGCATTTGTTTAATCTACAAAAAATAGGAATTTCAGACACAATAGAAGGTAGGCTGGCCTGTATGTGTTATTGAACGGTTATTTAAACAGTGCTATGCATTGTAGTTTAGTTTATCAAATTTGACAGGCCGTATTTATTTAGAGCCTGACTAGGGAGAGGCCTGTGTGTCACAGGTTATCTGGACATTACCCAGCCATTCTCTTGTATCAAGTCAATCAATTTCAGGAATTCAGCATTTTGTGTGGAAAAAATTACATGGAAAAAGCACCATGCTTTGTTTTTGTTTTTTCCCTAAGTACTAGTAAGTAATACTAACAGAATAAGAAGCCCAGACATAAATTAAAACTAGAACAAAATTTTCAAGGGTGTAATCTATTCTAGAATACTATACCAGTGTAGAGTTGCTAATCCTAAAGTGAAACTACTATTCATCAAAACAAAAGAAAAACAAAAACAAAAAAAGTCCAGGCACCACTTTATTTTGGCAAAAACACTGTGCTGGGGAGGTGGGTTCCACTGAAATGTTAATTAGAAATGACCACCAGGCTTTGCTGTTCATTCCAGAACTTAAAAATAGTTGAGAAATGACCTAAACAGTATCAGCATCTGCAGATACAATGTGTCTAATCTAACAGGGCAGCCACATAATCTTTGAGTACACAGAACTTCTGATTATTACATAAACTCTCCAGGATGGAGCGGCAGGCAGTGACGGAGACTCCAGTTTACAAAGGCTTTTCTGGGCTCTGTATGGACACAGCTGCTGCATGCTCCTGTGTAGACCACCTGCTAAAAAGGCTGACCCCTGAATGAAACAAATCTAATTACCGATGCCTGCTTCATGACAAGTGACTTGTCCCACAGTCCATGCAAAGGGAAGGGAAGCCTCCAAGTATCTGGTTACCTACCTGCCTGCCACATCTTATCTACAGAAACTTTGCTCTGGAAAAGTGAGCAAGGAAGGGCCATCCCAGGCACGGAAAAGTAAAAAGCTCTTTTGCAGTCTCTCCTTAGGAAGAAATCTTCCTATTCTCAACAACAGCATTCAGCCACAAGCTTTCCAAAGACTTACAGTCATCCTCAGGAAAATTCTAAGACATTTTACTGTGGACGCCAGGGAGCAATCATACCAACAGCACACATACAGGGAGGCCTGCTCCACAGCTAAGAAAAACTACGCTATTAAAGATCAAAATAGTGAATAAACGTAAGTCACCACTCCTTGCCCTAACATGTTACAAACTGAAGACATTATTCTCCAGTTGTTAGGCATGCATAATATTGGTGAGGGGTTTTGTTTTGTTTTAGACAAGTCTGTATTTCTAATCCTCCTTGCTGCACACCCAGGTATAGTGGCCATTAGATATAGACCAAAAGATATATACTTATGTTGCTCTGAAAGAATTCGTGGCAATTTCTTTAACTAGATTTAAATATAAATATTAAATCCGAACAAGGTTTAAAAAAAAAAAAAAAAAAGGATTCAGCTTCCCAAAGAGAGGTTGTGAGAGTGAAAGTGCAAAGTGGAGAGAGCCAGGCAGGCTGGGGGGTGAGGGGCAGGGGGATGGGCGCGCCCATTCGAGCATTCGGCAGGGAAGGGTGACCTCTGTAGGCACCGCGAGCGTCAGCAGCAGCCATCACTAAGGCCTCAGTCCGAGCGGCGACGGCTGCAGCGCACAGGTCCCAGCCAGGCGCCTTCTGGCACCACTAGGCGCCTGTAGATCCGTGTGGTTGCAAAGATGCCACGCTAGGAAAGCAAACACAACACCTTCCTTACATTAAAAAAACAAAACAAAAAGATTCTGTATCAGATCACACTACACCAGAGGTGGCCGCAGTAACTTTAAAACAAGGGCCCTCTAGCAACACCCAAAAATGTCTGTTTCGGGCTACTTACAACTGTAGATTTTTTTCCCCTTCCGAAAGAGAACATGTTTGGTTCATTAGGTTGGTGAACTTGAAATTTACTACCACTTTCAAGAGAGTAGATGCAATTCTTCGCTTATGAGGTAATTTCTAAAACAATTCATTCATCTCTACTCTGAAGCCGTGCACCGCACGCTCAACTCCAATTAGGCCATTGATTTTGCTTCTAATCTGAAAGGTCTGCTTCCAGCCAGGAACCAGCTCCACACTCTTCTAGGGCCGAGTCCAGAATTCCGCACAGCACTTTCCGGCCTTGGTTGAAAAATGAGGTAAGGGTGCGGTTACCCGGGCCATGGCTGCGTACACCAAAGGATGGCTAACATTTTCTAAACCCGGAGTGCACCCTAGGAGCCCAGACATGAAAGTTAAAGTCGCAGGCCTAGCTCTCTCCCGGCCGTGCGCTTTGCTAAAAGCAAGTCTAATCGAGGGACGCCCGAATCCCCAAGTGCGATGGCTGTAGCATTGACTGGGTAGGGCTCTAAGCTTTTTTCCAAAAGGCTTGGCTAAAAACTGAGCCAGCTACGCGGACCGCGCCGGGGCTAGGCCACCAGTTCCGACGTGAAAGGAGAGGCCGACCTTAGGAGGGCTCGCCGCCGGAGTTCTCCAGCCGAGCATGCGAGAGTTCCCCGCGCACTTTCGGGCTAACAAGAGGGCCCCGAGGCATTCCGGCTCCGTGATGCCACGGGCCCAGTGTCCCCTCCCAATAGGAACGCTCCACTGCCCGGGACCCTCAGAGTTCCTGTCGCCTTCCCGCGGGACCCGGACCCATGGCTCCCGCGCTCCTGGCGAGCGCAGCATCGCTGCCTGTCTCTGGCGCCCGCCAGTTACTGTGCGGCTGTAGCCCCTGTGAGTGGCAACGTCCTCCATCCTCGAAGAAGAAGGGAGAGACGAGTAGCGCCATCACACACCTTTCTGGACATGCCACCCTAGCCGCCAGGGCTTTGGGTTCTCTAAGAGCACTTGGGATTGGAGCCCTAGGAAGAGTACCTTTGGAGCCCGCGCTCTCAAGCCCAGCGCGTCCTCACCTAGAGAAATGTGGCGGGTGGGAGGTGGGGTGGAGGACAGGATTCCCAGATTCTAGAAACAGGCTCCGAGGCCTCCTCCCGCCCGGACCACTCGGCGCACCCCCGGGCGCCGGCCGAGGATACCGGAGAAAAAGGAAGGATCGTGGACGCCACTTACTTGGAGTTCGAGGAATTCCAGTAGATAGGCTCTAAAACTATCGATCTGGAGATCGCAGTTCTGCACAAAACCATCAAAAGTCCCCAACAGTACTTCCACACGGAGTCTCTCCTGGACCGGGCCATGGCCACCGCCAAGCCGCTCCCAGTTCTGCGCACTCCGGGACGCGATGTGACCGGCCGCGGGCCGCGACCCCCCAATCCTCCGGGACAGACGCGCCGCGCCGCTCCAGCGGTCGCCGAGACCAGGTGC
The DNA here is from genome assembly GCF_903995435.1 of Acomys russatus. Classification (NCBI taxonomy): domain Eukaryota; kingdom Metazoa; phylum Chordata; class Mammalia; order Rodentia; family Muridae; genus Acomys; species Acomys russatus. The sequence continues at coordinate 3,034,930 of NC_067163.1, forward strand.
GCTTGCCCTGCGCAGCCCTCAGGGCGCGGGGTGGGGTCGAACGCGCGGGGCGCGGCGGCTCGGTGGACTCGGGGCTCCGGGGCGCCGCGCCGGACGCAGCTGGGACAGTCGGCTCCCGTGCGGCTCCAGGGTGCCGGGCCAGCCGCGGAGGGCGGGCGCGGCGAGGGCGCTGGGCTGGGACAAAGGCCCGCAGCGGAGAGACGACGAGTCGGTGTGGAGTGGCGGGTGCTGCTCCCCGAGAGGGGCCGCCTGACTATAGATCCAGGACAGCGGGCAGCGGCCCGGGTAAGCGGGCGCCGCGTCGGGGCGGTTCCATGTCCCGGAACGCAGAGAGAGTGAGAGAGGGCGCCTTCTGAATCGTCGCAGCTCGCTGCCCGCCAAGCAGGCAGGAGGGCACCGGGACCCCCTCCAGGCGCCGGACGCGCGCGGGCCTTTGTGTGCGGGGAGGGCGCCGGGACCCGCTCTGCGCGCAGCTCCGCGATGCGAACGGCGCCTCAGTCCCCGCCGCGGAGAGTCAGCGCGCCGGGCGCGCTGTCAGAGCACTATAAACGCGGGGCCCCGCCCAGTCGCACGCAGTCCATTGGCCCGCCGCGCCGCGAGCGCGCGCTGATTGGGCAGCACTCCCGTCCGTCCGCCACCCCCACCCAGGGCACCCGGAGGTAGGGCGCCGCTGACAGGTGAGCCCCGCCCCTGGGATGAGCGGCGTAGGCCGCCGCGGACCGCGCAAGAGTGATCCCGAGAGGCGCAGGGCGCGGGGACGGCTGTCTCGGGGCCACTTGTGCCCGCGCCCGCCAGGTCGCCTTGCCCGGGCTGGCAAGCGAGGCTCGGTGAAAGCAGCTTTCCTCCGCTCGGCGCTCCCCCGGCGCGTTCGGCGACCCAGCCCTTCCCGGATTCCTTCGGGCCTTCTAGCTTGATACAAGCACCAAGGGACTGGGCACACCCCGCCCCTAGTCAAAACAGACTCTGGCGAGGCAACGCGAACCTGCAGTGTGAGCCCGTCCGCCCCCCATCTCGACCCCGCGCTCCACTTCGTGCGCCTCGCGCCTATCTCCGTTCCCCACTCCCCCTTTCCGGTCCTCTATCCCCCCCCCCCCCCCTAAGTCCCCTTCCCCGCTTCCTGCCACCAAGTACCGCGTCCCCAAAGCTCCACTGCCAACGTCTGAGTGGACTTTCCTCCACTAGCTCCCGGGAGACCCCGACAGTGGCCTGGAAGTTAGGGGTGACCCGAACGGCTATCAGTCAGAGTAGAAGTGGCAGCAGTTCTTTGGATTCTCCGGTGTTTGCCCAAGGCTGGGTTTGAGAAACTGCACCGCGTCGTTGCCGTCTACGGATCAACAGCGCCCACTAGCGCCCACTTTTGCCCCTCTGTATTTCAGAACAAGCCTACCCGCTACCACATCCTAAGGAATGGATCCAGATACCTCCCAAGTCACAAACTCTTAAGGGACCGGCCGCACAGCGGGGGAAAGCAGTGCCACGACAAAAGTTAACCATGTCTGTTTTAAAAATGTTGTTCGTCAATACTATAATTTCTTCAAATGGAACTAGGCAGTTTTCACACCTATTTCTTTAAACACAAGCCCCACCACCTAAGTGATATATAGGAAGGCATATAAAATGTAACACCTGGTTTAGTTACTGTCTAGGCTTCTCCACCCCCGCCCCTCCCATGCTTCTTTAAAACAAATTCGGAGCTTTTAAGAAGTGCTGACTTTCAAAATCCTTAATGTAAGTTAATGTGCACTGCAACTAGAGTTGGTCTGGAAAAACTCGGCTAAGACCAAAACACTAAACACCGAAGTATGGAATGCACTCACTCTCCCAAATACAGCTTTGAGGAGAAAACCTTTCCTGTAATTACTGTTTTTAAGCCTGCAATACGACTGGACGTGGGGTACTGAGGTGGGACTCGTGCTACGTTAGGCCAGGCCAGCCACCCTCATGCCCACACACAACCTAGGAATAATTTTGAACTACCTAACAATTCTCAAGAATGAAAAACTGGCAAGCGTTGCTATTTGACCTTTATCGGGAAGAGGATAAAAATAAAAACAAACAAAAACCCCACTTGTTCTAAAAGATTTCACTTAAGGAACTCAGAAATCTAGTGTGAAGTTAATGCGTTTTTAAGTCATGGTGTTAGGAAATTTAAGTTGTGACCTCTTAGCTCCCCCTACATCCTCTCTGGTAAACTAAAGGAAAGAAAGGAAATTTGTAATGTCTGAAAATAACCCAGCTTCCCAAAATACCATATTCAGTAAGCCAGATATTCTAATACTGAAAGCATTTCATTTTGGGAGCAATGTGAATATATGCGTGCACACATATATTTTTTAATCACACACATAATATTCCTACTGCGTGACTTTTCAAGGGGACATGGACTTGTTATTGGGCACAAAGACCCAGTAACTGCAAACTTAACATTCTGGTTCTCAACTGCTTATCCAATCATTTTGGGTTATGAAAACATAACCTCGAGCCATTCATATCTGGTGTTACATTTGTCATTATCCCAGGCAAAATGTCACAGTTGTGTTCCAAAGATCCTCGAGCATGGCCACACCAGTCACACTGTAATGTTTGACTGGAAGCCCATTTTACAAACAGATTCTTGGGTTTGTTCTGCAAACAAGACACAACTTTATGTCGGAGGAAAACAAAGTACCCCAGCAGAGGAAGTTACTGATCTCAGTCAATAAAGACTTGGGAATGTTGAAGGTACTGTTAACAAAATGTCACTTCTTGGAGGAAGGCAGCAGAGCTGTTTCAGAAAGAGCAATCCATCAGCGAGCAAGCCAGCACCTGGCACCAAGCCTTTAAAAGGCCAAGCATTTCTCTGTGACTGTTCTGCTACCTTGACCACACTGAAGGATATCAATTACTGCCATTTCGATTTGGAGGGAAATAGTGATCACGTACGTTCGGAATGGGTTCAAGTCAGTCTAGAGCAATCTCTTCCTTTCCAGCATGAATGGAAATAGACACTACCCAGCAGGTACTAGGAAATGAAGGCTCAGCTTCCTGAAATGTCCTAAATGTCCAGGCACCACACTGCATTAGATATTACGGTGGACAGCAACGATTATATGCCCGCCCTCCGCCTTACTCTAAACAAGGTCTCTGCTTTAGGAAGTGGTTAGTTACTTGCTTAGGAACATGAAGAGTCCAAAAGCACTGACTGTAACCTAGTGTGTGAATCCCTGTAGGCAGTGCCAAGGTAGCAGCCGGAGCTTCTGTTTCCAGTCTACAAACCCGGAGGATTTAGAATCAACATCTTTCATTCTAATACCGCAGGTACTGACATTTAACAAAACAATCTGGCTGTTTGAAACTGCTGAGTCATCAACATCCATTGCTTTTTTTTTTTTTTTTTTTTTTTTTTTTTTTTAAAATTCACTGGTTTCAAACTTTTTTTTAAGTATGAAAAAACCAATCACCCTCACATCCTCTGATCAATAACCTGAGGGTTGGGGAACAGCAATGCTCTTCTCTAACTGTGTTTGTCACCTGAATGGTGACTGGGGATTAAAAGATGTCTCCCTACCTTGCACAGATGGGGGTTGGGGGCCCTCAATGTGCCCTGAACCCTCTGGTCCCTGCCCTGCTCTGCTGCTACTTCACAAATCACTGACGTAGCAACAGTAACTTCACTGTACATCATACAAGAGGGAGAGCAACCCCATCATGCCAAGCAAACGGCAATGGTGCTGTGCACTAAGGGTGCCAGTGTCCCTCACCAGACAATTCCTAAACCATCCACACACACCTCACAGATGGCAGAGGAGTAAGATCAGTTAGATGGCAGTTCATCAAACGGAAAGGTGAAAAGTCCAGTGCTGGAGAACTCCCCTCTCCGCCTCTGCACGCAGCAATACTTTCAGGTCCATTCTGCCAAGTAAGCCTAATACTGAGGTTTCACAACCCTGCTGGAGCAGATGGTAAGTCCATCTTCAGCACCTCTCACGGCCAGGACAGCGATGCAAAGTGCACTGGACAACAGAAGCTTGAGCTAATAGCAAGGAAAATGTCCAGTTAAGTAACAGGACTCTTAGTAAATAAAGCATGAGTCACAGACATTAAGTAAAATGGTACTAGATTCCATGTTTAAGAAAATTATCGGATAGCAAAGTAGAAGGATCCAGAGGGTCCTAGAAACCTACAAGTAGAACATTATGATAGGCAGATTTGGGCCCAGGGGTCCCGCTCAAACTAAGGCACCAGGCAAGGACAATACAAGCGGTAAACTTTAAGCCCCTACCCAGATCTAGCCAATGGTCAGAATATTCTCCACAGTTGAGTGGAGAGTGGGATATGACTTTCTCATGTACTCTGGTGCCTCACATTTGACCATGTCCCCTGGAGGGGGAGACCTGGTGGCACTCAGAGGAAGGACAGCAGGTTACCAAGAAGAGAGTTGATACCCTATGAGCATATACAGGGGAAGGTAATCTCCCTCAGGAACTGTCATGGGTAGGGGAATAAGAGGAAAATGGGAGGGAGGGAAGAATGAGAGGATACAAGGGATGGGATAACCATTGAGATGTAACAAGAATAAATTAATTAAAAAAAAAAAGAAAATTATCGGAAATATCTCAAGTGTGACTATCTAAGTAACTACACATCAAACACACACACACAGACACACACACACACACTCCCAAGATATGTATCAGTACAATTAAGTGACCAAGTCATTATTCAAAACAGCAATAGGCTCATTTACTACATCCCAAGGAAAACTAAAGCAGTCCTCACATGGGGTTCCCTTCCCCTATTGGAAGCATTAAAGAGTTCTCACACCAAGCTAATTTAAAGGTTTAGTTTATATAGTTGAGAATTCTGCAAATTCTACAATATTAATGGCAATAACTACAAATTTTAAATACTATAATAAAAATAAACAGTCAATTCTTATTTCTATAATGTCATCAAGATTTTCAAATAACTCAAGAACACAAAACTGAATTAAAGGCGTATTTAGTAAGGTAGGGAACACCTGAACTGCTAATCGAATGGGAAAAAAATTTTTAACTTTTATACTATGTACACAAAAGCAGTGGAACAAATGAAAAAAACAAACTACTGCAACGTGTGGCACAGTAAGAGCTGGATGCGTATTACTAAGGACACCCTTTCCTGTAGCCTGGCAGACAGCAGCAGCCAGTTACAGGGACGGCACAGTACTTAGGAGTCTCCCACAGCAGACACCAGATGCACTGACTGGCAACTGTGACAGACTTCATGACAGAATAAAAGGCACAAAAAGGCTAACCTCAAGTAGTTGAAGCCCAGGTTACTCTTCAGATACAGTGCTCAGAACACTAGCAGAGAAAAAAATCAACTTTTAAACAAATACTTCCAAAACCTCGAATATGCAACTGAGGCACAATGAATCCGAACTGAAGAGATACATTCACAATGAAACGTAAGACTCAGAAACTATTTTGAGCTAGCTTATGTGAGGAGACTTATCATCTACTCTGGTAAATGAAGTGGACGTGTATTTAGAGCACTACAGTGTCCTGTTTACTAAACTTCCTCACTAGACCTCATGCCTACTTAAAATTCTACCTTCAAAGACATTTAAAATTATTTCATCTTTTTTATCACAATGAAGAGTTGAAACTAAAGCAACACCATTTTCCATGGCATGCAAACACAAAAATTATAATCTATCACTAATTTAGCTCAAGCTGCATTTTCAATGCAAAGGATGACCTGTCTCCGGGAACCGAGCTCTCCATGATGCCATGCCTATGCACCTCAGACTACAATTTATAGCCTTCCCTTCAGTGCTTTAACACTAGTAAACTCCAACAAATAAAGCACTAAGTGAGGCAGAGCCTGTTTGCATAAAACCCTGGGTTATATGTAAGTTTCCACATGCAAAAATACCCAAAGCAAGCCAAAACCCAAAGCCTAGTAAATTTAAATGTGTTTATCCCCCCAAAACATGCAAGGGTGAAGATTATTTTAGCTATTTTGAACGTACAAAGCTGACTTCTAGCTGATGATCCTCCCTCTCTGAAAGTAACTTAATATTCCATAAGCTTTTAAAACATACTTTCTAGCTGGGTGGTGGTGGCACATGCCTTTAATCTCAGAACTTGGGAGGCAGAGACAGGTGGATCGCTGTGAATTCAAGGCTAGGCTGGTCTACAAAGTTAGTCTAGGACAGCCAAGGCTACACAGAGAAACCATGTCTCGAAAAACCAAAGTAAATAAATAAAACATATTTTCAAGTGTTTACTAAGTATAATTTGTGGTAATAATACTTATTTTCTTTAACAGAGGCACAGGTTTAAGATTTTCCAAAGATAATAACTGATGTTATAGTTCTTTTATCAGCATCAAGTAGTGTCTGTAAAAAATAGCCAGTAAGCACTAATTCACAAGTATATTTAATGTACATAGAAACCCTGTAGAAAGTATTAAGCTAGAAGAAATCTAGTACAGCTCTAAGACTTCTCAAAGTAAACCACTTTTAGACTTAACAGAACTTAAAAAAAATTGCTTAAACATATGAATTTAAGACTTTACTTTATTCAGCAAAATCATTTATTTACAGTGGGGAATGCTGGTTTGATTTTGTCAATGAAAGAAACAAACGTCCAACAGAGACAACACTGCACTGCAGGTATTTCTGTAGCAGGTGACCAACGTTTCCTTACCTGTTATCAGGAACATCAAGAGCCCAGCATCACAACGATACTGCTTTAACAACACACCACACAGGTCCAGTAAAACTCTGGGAATTTTGCAATGCAATCACCAACTTTTTCTTTTTTTATAAATGTATAAAAAAACAAAAAGTCAGCAAAACCAGCATTATGACATAGTAAACGGAGTATAACTCCGAAGTCAGTGGTCAGTGAACACCTTACCAGACCAGCTAGTCACCATGTGACCTGCTTTTCAGCAGACCCAACCAGTACAGAATCCCAACAGGTGCAAAACACCACTTCTCGGACAGCAATGATCTGATAAGGATTTGACGAAATGGAGAAGAGAGGGAAAATAATGGGATTGCAGAGCAGAGCCCCTATTAGAACAAGCTAACTTTCCAGATTTTCCAAATTAAAAAAAAAAAAAAAAAAACAAACAAAAAAAAAACCATTAAAAAAAAAAAAAAAAACCAAAACACTTCAACATGAAGCTACAATACAAAGTTGTTTTTTGTTTTTTTGTGTTTTCATTTTTCTTTGTAAAAAGTTCAGAGTTTGCCATTCAATCCTGGGTTTTTAATGAGAAGGACAGTTTTGGCCTGGACTTCCCCTTGCCCAGGATAATTTTTTGCTCTTCTTTTTGTTGACGTTGTCGTTCCTGTTCTAGTTTCATCCTTTCCTCATGAATCTTTCTTTGTTCTTCAACAATTCTCAATTGTTCTTCAGCCTGAAAGTTAAATGAGAATGAGAGCTGTCATTTCCTTCTCTCAATATGTTTTTGGCTACCAGGTGACAACCTACAAACCTACATAAACATATAGAGCAAAAGAAGAAAAATAATCAAGAAAAGAATTCTTTCTTCCTTTATTTTCTTAATTTCATTTATAAAAAATAAACCTTATAGACTTCATGCTTTGGGCAGACCTGATCTGTCTTTATACCATCAATATCAACGGTTATCTAAGTCATGACAGACTTAGTCCCAGAGTCTGCTACCTACCTATTACTGTACTTAGAATTGGACAGACATATACAAGAATTGTAGTTAAAAATTTTAACTGTACCTCTATGCTGTAAGTCAACAGTAACCAAAATCACTATGCCCTGCAAGCAGTAAGACTGTCTAAAGCTGGGCAGTGGTGGCACATACCTTTAATCCCAGCACTCAAGAGGCAGAGGCAGGTGGATGAATCTCTCAAGGCCAGCCTGGTCTACAGAGCGAGCTTCAGAACAGCCAAGGCTACACAGAGAACTCTGTCTTTAACAAAACAAAACAAAAAACAAAACAAAAAGACTGCCACTGAAATCTTACCTGTACAAGAAACTCACTCATCACCATTTTCTCTAGATTTACTAATGATCACAAACAAAAGGAATGATCATCTGGGCCTGGGGAGATGGATCGGAGGATAACGCCCTCGATGAGGACTAAACTCCTGACACTCAGAAACTACACATAACTTGCAAGCAGGAGTGGCAGCAATCCCTGCCTCAACTGCCTCTGTGAAAACTGGCAAGCTCCCGGTTCACCATGTGAAGTAGAAGACGTCCCATGATAACTTCACGCCCACTATCTACATCAAAGAGATCACTTATTTCAAGTGGGACACTGGAGACTGAGTTATGGTGCATGTAGTAAAGGTTTTTTTTTTTTTCTAATCACCCAGGCTTAATCCTAACTTGACCCTCGTAAAGCATTAGGATCTTGTGACGGAAGAGTCAAATAACAGCCTCAATCCATGAGAAGTCTCTTTAAAAACATCAGAGACAGTTTTCAGCGCCATCAATGTGTGGCTGATATGCTACCTGACCGAAGAGCAGCTGGAGACAAGGCTACCTTTATAATGATTTACTCAACTATTCCAGTTGCTGGAATTTTTCATAAACATACCTGTAAACACGGAAAATTTACAATTATTGTGTGTGTGCAAGCCAGGTCAGCCTTGATGCTCTCCTCAATAGCTTCTTCACCTTGCTTTGGGCACCACTTCTCCTGGCCTGAGTTGGAAGGCTGGGCTACCACCATGGCAAGCGTAACTAACAGCCCCCACCTACCCAAGCTGGGATTACAAGCCTGTACTGTAGGACATGTGTGCTGGGGATCACAATTGAGTCTTCAAACTTACGTAGCAAGCTCTTTTCTTATTAAGTCATCTTCTTGGACCCCCGATTCCTAGTTCTACAAGGGTATTTACTGTTAACAGTTTGGAAAGAAAACAATGAAAGCTAAATATTTACAAAAGATCTGTAAAACAATATTGAATACTTATGAAAAAAACAAAATGGGGGGATGGTGGCAGCTGGAGAGAGCTCAGCAGTTAAGAGCAGAGGCTACTTTTCCAGAGGACCCAAGTTCAGTTCCCAGCACCTATATGGTGGCTCACAACCACCTGTACCTCAAGTTCCAGAGTACGTGATGCCCGCGCTTCTGTCACCCGTGGGCGTTGCACCATGTAGTGCAGACACACATCCAGGCAAACACTCATTCACCGAGTATATTTTAAGCAAAAAAAAAAAAAAAAAAAAAAAAAAAAAAAACAGAACTTGGGAGAAGGTTTTGGGGTAAAAGTGCTTGTTGTGCAAATATCTCCACCATTTGTGTGAAAGCTGGGTGCACACCCAGCACTGTGAGAGCAACCGGAAGTTCTGAGGTTCCCTGGGCGTCAGTCAACCTGAAATGGTTAGCACCAGGCTCACTAACAAGTAACCTTGTCTCAAAATGACAGCAAAGCAGCAGCTTACGTAAGACTGAATGTCTACCTCTGGTCTCATCATGTCTGTGCACACGCAAATCCATAAAAGCACATATAAACTTAAAATCTAGAGAAACATACTCTCTCTTAAAAAAAGAAAGAGAGAAAATGAAAAGGGGGGGGGGGGCCTGCACATTCTGAAACAGCAAAGGGCAAACCACCAAATAGCCATGCAGAGGGCCTTACTTCTGTATGATCAAGGGGAATACAACCATGACACATATGTTCTAGAACAGAAGCAGACAATAAGACAGAGGGACTTAGCTTTGCTTAATATTAATAACAAACCAAAAAACAAAAGACTTTAAATGTAATCCCATTACACAAGCAAAAATTGTGCCCTAGCAAATCACAGCACACTGAGCTCAATTCTCAGCTTCAGAGTGCACACAGCAAAGGGTGCAAGCACTGCCATGTCTCTGGGATAACCTAGCAAAAGGACTAATCTCCAGCACTAGAGGCAGAGACAATTAGAAGCTTTTACTTTTCAGTGACATAAGCCGAGCAGGCAAACACCCTTGTGTGCATTCACATTTGTTCTTTATGCTAGTGCAGCTAGTTTTACATTTCTTGACAAATGGAATCCTCACACACAAATTAGGTGACCTCTCTCTTTAATACCCAGACTCCCCAGTGAAAGAAAGTTAGTCTGTCATCTAGTCTGTCCGTGAGCCATGCCAACAACTCACTTGCTGGGTATCTGCCCTCTCATTAACTTCCCATCCCAGCTGACACAACTTCTCCTGTCCCCTCGTGTCCTGTGTGAAGAGAGTATGTAGCACTCGAAAGGGGAGAAGAGGAGCACAAGCCCAGCTCACCCACAAGGGATTATGCAGTGACCACCTGAGAGGCCAAGGAAGTCGGTGTCCACAGCCCTGCAATCATTAAGACCACTGCTTCTGGGCATCATGCCTAGGACGCTGCATCCCAAGCCCTAGAGTGGCCAGTGAAAAGAAGTCAAGAAAACTACAGAGAACTCATCTCAGTGTTCTTCGGCCTGGTTACTCCTCGCAGCACCTTCTGCACCATCCAGTTACCAGAGCAACATAATTAGCATTCTCCTTCATGGACTGTCTCAACTCTATGACATAAAGAAATACTTTCTATTGGTAGAGTTTAAAGGGACAGGAGAAGGCATGTGGCACCATGCCACGCTCGGGAATACGGACTTCTAGCATTTTAAAGCCTCTAAGACACAAAACTTGACTGGTTCTGCCATTTATAATTCTAATTCCTAAATGTATTTCCCTCCCTGGATCATATACACTAATGCTTATCTTATCTTGACACAAGGAAATATTGTGCATGTGGCGCTTAGGGACACCATGAGACCATGAATTCAAGGCCACCCTCAGCCTCAAACACATAAACTTAAAATGTTTAAGTTTTGATGTGTTAGTCAAACTTTAGTGCACTTTTTCTAAGTTTTCATGGACAAGATTTAAAAAACAAAACAAAACACAAGAGGAAATGGGGTGCCAGCCTGCACACAGGGTAAAATACAAGCACCTCAGTCACGCTGACCCTGACCTTCCTGTGGAAAACCAGCTGCCATCTCCTCTAGAGCATCACTTAGGCCGTAGCTAAAGAGAACTGCTCTACAACCTTTTCTCTTCAACTCCAATCACTTACAAACCCCTAAATCAGCCCCAAACTCCAATTCTAGATTCCTCAGGAGGTTCTGTACTGCCTAACGTGAGGGTTAGGGTGTGGGATTTGAGACAGTCTCAGCTTCAGACACTGCTCTGTAACCCTGAGAGGGAAACGGCACCCCCAGGGCTTTCCTTTTACTTTATACATTATGAAGAGCTGGAGAGATGGCTCGGCAGTGAACCCGCTTGTTTCTCGTGTAGAGAGAACCCAGGTTTAGTTCCCAGTGCCCACATGGTGTTTCACAACTCTATAAATTCAGTCCCAGGGACCCTAACCCTCTTCTGACCCCAGGCACCAGGCATACACACTGTGCACACATATACATGCATATAAAGAAAGTGGGGGAGACTGTACTGCGTATATATGCGTCTCTTTTCATCTTCTATGTTCCCCTTCTTTCTCTTAGGGGAACTTTTTTGTGTATGTTGTTACTCATTTCCCTCTAAATGACTGCATGTTTCCTTTGGTGACTAGAGCTCCCGGACACACTCTCATCAAAAGGTCTTCCCCTTCTTGCTCCCTCTATGCTCCATTTTCTCAAGTTTTTCAATTCTCGCTAACCCATGTAGCCGCTACTTTGTAGATACAAGCAGTCTCACATTTTGTTTCTGTTTAAGCAACTCTCTGCAATGTCAACACACTGTATCTAAACACCTGCTTTTTATACCAAATACATTAACATAGTCACAAATCAGTGTTTTCTTTCCTAACTAACAACAACGACCCCTCCACAGCAACATCTGAACTCTGCTGGTAGCAACATGCCTGTCACACTGTACATGGGAGGCAGAGTGGAAGGGTCACCAGTTCAAGTCCAGCCTGGGATACAGAGGTGAGATCCATCTCAAAAGGAGCAAAACTAAAACATAAAATTCTTTTGCTTTTTCAAGATTCACATGTTTTAGTACAATATCTAACATTTCACAGGCACAGCATACAAAACCTGGAGAAAACATAAATAATAAAAATAAATAAATAGATAAATAAAGTGCTCCTTTAAAATAAAAAGGTGAACTGGGCTGGGGAGATGCTGGGGAGAGTGGCTGGACATCATTAGGGCTCTCTAGCGCCCATGTAAAGCTGAGTCCCCATGGTCTGCCTGCATCTCAAACTTGAGGACTGAGACTGAGGGTAAGGGTGGAGACAGGGCACTCCGACAGCTGTGGCAGCCAGCCTTCTGCAAGGGTAAGCAGTAAGCTCCAAGTTAAACGGTGAAAGTGACTGAGGGAAACACTCAGCACCAACCTCTGGCCTCCAGAGGCATGTACAGGCAAGCAGACATGCATACACGTTCACAGACACAGAGGACACTAAATTCTGCATTAATAACTCTTAATATTCCAGTTCACAAATTAAAGTGCATCTGCTCAATGAAGCCAGCCCACATAATCTCATATGTATGTTAGTCGTGTGGTATAGAAATAGAAGTATCTTGGCACATCATCACTTGGATCAGATACAATCAAAAGCAGTGCATGGACTAGATTTAATTGTCATACATTTCACCTAAATCTAACGCATTCCCTTTTAGTCCTCACTGAACTCCATGTTCAACTGTTACCACAGTGGCCAATCAAAAGGATGACTTAAATGCACTTTCCTTGCTAACTATCTTTATAAGGCCATAAAAATGGAATGTATTACGTATAAACCATGTAAAAACTAGAGGAAGGTGTAAAGTTACGCTTGAAAATACAAACTAAAGACAAGCATTCTTAACATACTGGCTTCTATCTGTGTCTTAAAAGGCATGTATATACTTTTTGTGCACTGATTCCCAATCATAACAGATAGCAGTTTCACATCCAGCTACTTTGTACATTATGTCTCTACTGTTCAGAAGTTCTTTGCAAACAACTCAGCTGCCTGGGCAGCGTTTATTCTTAGTGACGTTAAGAGAAGGTACTATGTGCAAATGCAGTTTCACAAGTAAATCTTCAAAGCAAATTTCTGGAAGCAGAATTTGAGGTGTGGAATAAGTACAGATCTTTCTAAGCATCTTCTGAACCTGCTCGTCCCACCTAGCTCTGCAGGACCACCAGGTAAGGGTTTCCATCCAACTCTACCTTTGTCAACAGAGTATTTCCTAAGAAATAAAAAAACACCTAATTTGGAATTGGACCTCAGCGGGGGGGGGGGGGGGGGGGGGGGGGGGGGATTTCTTTTTCACGGATGTTAAGATCTATTTTCTAGGAATTACAGTGGTTAATTTATCATGCCATATGTAAATAACTATGTATGCTTCTGCATTCAGTCTTTTTAAGAGCCAGGTATACCATCTCCTCAAGGAACTCTCTTTCCAGGACTGTCTCTTGTTCTCACATATATCCATCTTGACATGTGTCGTCAATCACACCGACTCCCCACCACTCATCTGTAATTTCTACTATTTCCTCACTGTCCCAGAGACTCCATTCCACAAACACTCTATTCGCCTCAATGCTTTGGCATTTTCATTTCTTTACGCTCTCATGTTCCTTCCTTCTACCTGAAGCCTAGCTCAGAGAGACTTCTCTGGAAGGCTTCCAGACAGCACTCCATCACAGTCAGGTCCCATTATCCACACCATTTAAATATCCCGTGTTACTAACTTTCCTGGGAGTCAGTCTGCAATGCACTACGGCTTCTCCTTGCTTTTCTCAAGTCCCTAATTCGAAAGAATTTCCCCAGTAAACAACAAAGAACAGCACGCAAATCATTGAGCACGTGAAGGGAAAGAGACACCAATACTGAGAGCTTTAGCATGCACCTGGTGTCATCTCCATACAGTTAATCTTCTGACAGGACATTCCACTCCCTACAAACAAAACTTTTTCCAACACAAGCCATTTCTTAAAATCCCAACTTTACTGTAGTTACCACAAATGGGCTAAATATATCCAAAGTTTTTAATCAATATCACAGCAAAAGTCCTTCTTCTTCACGTAAAGTTATCTTTCCACTGAATTTTACTCTCAATGTCATCAAAATGTTGTCACTCCCTACTGTCTATCAACAGACATCTAGAACTGTGCAAATTAACCTACAAATAGAAAACAGAGAATCAGAGGGATTACAGAAACCTGACCTCATGAACAGGATTAAAAGAAACAAAGAAAATTAGCCAGGCATGGTGGTACACATCTGTAATTCCAACACTCAGGAGGCAGAGGCAGATAGAACTCTGATTTTGAAGCCAGCCTGGTCTACAATGTAAGTCCAAGACAGCCAAGGCTACACAGAGAAACCCTGTGTTAGAAAAACCAAAAAAAATAAGAAAGGGAGATAGGGAGGGAGGGAAAGAAGGAGGGAGGAAGGAAAGAAAAGGAAGGAAGGAAAGAAAACTGGCCATTAACTTCTTGTAGATGTGGTCAACAATCTTTCCACTCACCTAAGCCAAAAATAATAAATGAATAAAACTTAGAGAAAATCTTGTTTTTCATGTGGTTTAAATAGTAACTGATAGGGGTATACCCACACCAAGGCAAGGAGTATGAAGGCCACTCACAAGCCAAACCTAACGCAGCCGCTGATCCTGGCCATGTCCGCATAGAACTAGTTCACCATCATACTTCTGGTCTGGTCATCACAAACCAGACCGAATTTACCCTTCAAAGTTCAGACTTCCAAACCGAAACTCAAACTTTCTATCTTCCACCTGCAGTAAGACACACTCTTAACCACACACACTCTAGAATCAACTACCCCTTTATGTTCTTATGGGTTGTCGAGTTTTTAAGGAGTGATGTTCACCACTC